>NC_062967.1:17865308-17958368 GCF_023119035.1 Salvia hispanica | reverse complement strand
GTAAAGAAAGAGATTGTGATTGAGACATCTTGATTGAGACAAAAAAAAGCGTAGCATCTTTAGTGGGACTGGGGAAATGACTAATTTGATATCAATACATGACACGATAATCCTACACGAATCCACATGAAATTATTGGGTTGAGGTCAAGTCTTGTTGGGTCCGTGTCCTTATAGGGTTGACCCATTGAGGACTTGATAATTTCGGGTTGGGTTCGGGTCGGATACGGGTAACCCATTAAGAAATAATAATATTATTTTTATTATTATTTAAAAAAAAAATATATTACTTTAATTTTTTAATTTCTTATAAATTAGGTTTAAATAGTATAAATGAATTTTAATTGTGTAAATTATGTTAAAAATTAAAGTTTAATCGTGTAATATCAAGTTCGGGTCATTATCGTGTCGTGTCAACCCATATTGTATCGTGTTGGGTTCGTGTCGGGTGTGGGTCGTGTTCAGATTTGAAGGTTGTAGGTCGGGTTCGTATTCGGATTTACAGTTTCTTTAACAGATCGGGTTCGGGTTAGGCCTTATTGGATTGGGTCATTATCAGGTTGACCCGATAACGACCCAATCCGCACAATTCGCCAGCTCTAAATACATAGTTGAAGGACAAGAAAAGATGTTTACTCTAAAGTTAAAAATTAAAAAAGAAAAAAATCATCATTTTTATGAGATAAAGAAAGTATTAGAAATTAGTCACAACCAACCCCTTCCTTCGACCACCTAGTCTACACCACCTTCTAGTAGGTTTGCTTGGTAGCATCAGAAAACACATGTGCATTATTATGGTGGTGGTGCAAGCGATCATATGTTCAATAAATGTCTAATTCCCTCAAAAGCTATATTATTGTAGATATTTGTGGTTTTTTTCCATAGTTAATTAATTGAAATGTTCTTCATGTTTAGCGGTATAAGGGTATTTTCAAACAACCCAAAAAAATAACTAAAACGTGAATAAGTATTTTAAATGTATTAATTCAAAGTTAAAGGATCTGTTATACTATTTTATGCTCCATTTGTCTCATTAGAAATAAAACGTTTTCCTTTTTGGTTTGTTCCATTAAAAATGAAACGTTTCTAAAAATGGAAACAATATTCTCTTTACCTTTTCTTCTCTCTTACTTTACTCTATCTTCATTAACTCACAAAACAACACTACATAAAATCTCGTGCCGAAAAGCATATGTCGCATATTTAATGGGATGGGGGGGAGTAAGTTTCAATACTCCCTTAAACTTAAGGAAAATGATCCTTTCTTTGGGTGACATGAGATTTTATGCTATTTTATTTTGTGTGCTAATTGAAGAGAGTAATGAATGATATCGTGATAAGTAAAAATATGTTTGCATTTTAAGTAATGAGTCATCTTGATTGGAAAAACAAAAGGCAAATCATCTTTAGTGGGACTGGGGAAGTAACTAATTTGATATCAATACAGTTGAAGGACTAGAAAAGATGTTTACTCTAAAGTTAAAAATTAATTTTATTTACCAATTTAAATTTAAAAAAGTCTAATTAAACAAATGTTGAATTTTCAATTAATTAGATTACTAATTTATGGATAGTGTGTTCTGATTCATTACTATATTTATTTATTCTACAAAATTGTAATAGCGATCTGTGAATCATTATTTTGTTTATTAAGTTTGGAATTAGATATTTTGAAATTTAGGTTGTAAACCAAAGTACTAATTCCTAACTACCAAACACACTCGTATCAACTAGTGTTCAATATCAAAGAAATGAATTTAACAAAATCTTAAAAAGTTGACTTCAACATTGTGCAAAAAATAGTTAGGCATAATTTTAGAGTGGATCTCTAATACTATATATTAGAGGAATAATGTTGGAAGCTATGTATAATTTGCATATAGAAGGGAAGAAGGGCATTTTGTAAGGGCGGTCATATTTATAAATATTGACAGAGGCCGGTTAAATTTTACATTAAAATATATTCTTAGGTGATTTAGATTATTTGCAGGATTTTTTACATAATAATTTAAATTGAATTTAGTAGAATTTCAAACTTTTATAAAAGAAAAATGTTCATAATATTAGTTAGGGCTTTAACCCTTCTCACTGCCACTTGGTCGTCTGCCCATGTTTTAGTTGATGAGTGGGCAATTTTTCATTTTTTGAAGATGACAGGCTGGGATATATTTGTATAATTCACGCAATATAGTGATAGGGATATAATTTAGGATCTAATCACCATACAAACAACTACCACATGTTGATTGTCCCTAATTTTAGACTAGTCCCAATCTAACATAATACTTCCTCCGTCCAAAGAAAAATGACCTATTTCTTGAGTGACGTGAGAATTATGCATCGTTATTTCTTGTGCAAAGTGAAGAGAATAAAGTAAGAGAGAGGGGATAAGTAGAGATAAAGGTGTTTTCATTATTAGTAATGAGTCATCTTGGTTGAGCTAAACCAAAAAGGAAAGTGGATCATCTCCGATGGGGACGCAGGGAGCACTACTTAGTTTTCAATACATTGAGACATCCAGATTATCGGTATGAACCTGAATATCTTTGGAATATTCGCCAGCAGAGTCAGTTCATCGTTTACATGGTTGGTACAGAAGAGCTGGGATACCCAACCAAATGGATGTTCGCTATGCCGATGAGGCAAGAGCTCCTCATCCGTGTTGCATCTATGGAGAGACTGATAATAAATATGGGTACAACGGAAAGATAACGTTGAGTCGCGAGGACGTAGAACCTCGACGATCAACCCAAAATTGACAGATTTGCAGAGAAAATAAAAGACAAAAATAAGGCAAAGTTGTTATTTCATAGCCGGGAAAAGAGAAATAACAAGACTTTTAAATACTAAGGACCCTAGGTTGATTCGACCTACGATTTGAGAAATAATCAGCAAAGAAAATCCGAAAAGAAGCTTTAATTATGTTCGACCCAAAAATAGAGCTGAATTTAAAGGAAACAATCCATGCAGAAAATAATTAGCAAAAATAGATTATGGAAATTAACTAAATCAAGTCTTCTAGATGCTTTGATTTCTTCCGAGCTCGTTGGAGTCATGATGGCCTTGCATCTTTTGATTTCTCTGAGCCAATATCTCCACGGTGTCGAATGACGCTTCTGGCTCCAGCTCCAGCAACGACGACTCTTCTAATTTGGCTGCAACCACTGATCTCGCATCACATTACTTTTGTTATTTCTTCATATTTTCCTAAAACTTCCTCACATCTCTCTTCTAGGAGTATGTCGTAACATTTCTATATCACATCACATGTACACTCTCAACCCATACTTCAGGTTCCGGCTGTGATGGGATACTGGTCTAGTGCCTTCTAGGAGCAGATCCAACATTTTTTATTTGAGTGTACTATAATACAATTTCTCATATCATTAAAATTTAAATAATCACTTTTTTCAGCTTATTCAATCCTTCACATAAAATCTTTGTTTTAAAAATATCATTGTATACAAAAACGGATTAACTTCTGGTATTACTATTTAGATAACTTTCCCATTCACAATGAAAGGTCTTAGATTTTATATAATATATATGTCGTCCTCTAATAAGATTATTTTTTGTCGACGGAAGGTGCATAAGAGTAAATTTTTAATGGTTTAATTGGATTGTCATTGATAAATTATAATTGGATTGGATATTAGTTATCTGAATAGATAAAAATTAATTAGATATTGTAAAAAATGGTTGAGTGAATTGAATTGGGCGGTTAGTGTTAGTGTTAGTCTTATCATTAGTCTAACCAGATTTTTAACTTTTCTAATCATATCTTTATTCATCATTGGGTCATCTACTTTTCTATAATTATTGTAGTGTGTGATTGGTCGTTCACCATTTAATGTAGTGTCAAATAATTAGTCCTATACCATTTAATGCAGGGTCAATTTGTCCTCTTCCATCTACTAGTACCAATTAAATGTTTTAAGAAAATAATTTTATTTACCGGTTTAAATTTATTTAAAATATAATTGAAAAGGGTTGATTTTTCAATTAATTAGATGGCCAATTTAAGAGTAGTGAATTTGGACTAATTACTTTATTTATTTATTCAATATAATTTTAATGGAAATATAGTAAAATTAAAACTGAGAAAGGCTAGGTACAAATTAGACAAATATATCCTATTCAATCCTTTAGACTATCTCTATCGGCAACCTATTTAGGTGCCATGTCGTTATTTTAAATTTGAAAAGAAATAGCAATATGGTTGGTTGGTGACAAACTCATTTGGAGGTAATCTACGACAAATTGGTCTTCATTCTCATTTATTTTATCAACCAATGACTATATTAAAATGTGTTTTTAGTATAATTTGTAATGACTATAAATATATTTTTTAAAATTTAAATGTTTTATATTATATTAAAATGAATATTTTTCAAAATTCATAATTTTCATCGTCTATTAACAGAGACCATATTTGCTATAATTTTGCACACAAAAATATCCTTATTTTCTCTACATACAATCCTTCTCCTTTGATATAATTTCTTATTTTTTTAGTATAATTCTAATTCACTATCTAGGATGATGCGTACAATATATTCTCTGATTTCTAAAATTTTCAACCCAAAATTTCAATCTTTCCACGATTATTTTCCTAGCTTTGATAATTTTCTAAATTTCGGTGAATATCAAAGTCAATTTCAAAATATCTTTCAGAACTCAAACAAAGTCATACTCCCTCCTTCCCCAAAGAGTATGAACATTTGGTTCGGCATGAGTTTTAATGCATGATTGGAAAAATAAAAGAGATAAAAAAAGAATTTTTTTTAAAGTATTGTTTGTGACTAAAGAGGAAATAGTTCATACTTTTTAGGGAAGGAGGAAGTATTACAAATCAACAAGAATGCTTTGAACACTCCACAAGGTTGGAGTGCGCAAGAAGATATGACACTAATGTCTGCTTGGTGTTTCGTCAGCATGAATGCAATTGTTAAGCACCAAGTACGTATCTTCGATTTCATATTTCAATTATTGAAATTTATGTTTTTGTTTCTTTGTTTTTATAATTTTTAGTTTGTCATTTATTGTAATTTTAAAATTTTGCAATAATAAAATATTTTAAGCAATAACATTGTTATTAGAAAATAATATTAAAAAAATACTCCCTCCGTACCATAGAAATAGGCCATTTGGGGCCGGGACGGGTTTTAATGGATAATTGGTAAATTAAGAGAGAAGGAGAAAAGTAGTTGAAATTGTGTAGTGGATGGTGGGGCCATAAATGATAAAGTAAAAAAAAAAAGGAGAAAAATATTACTCCCTCCGTCCCGGATAATTCGGGTCACTTTGACCAGGCACGGGTTTTAAGAATTGTAATGAAAAGTGGGTTGAAAAAGTTAGTAGGAAGTGGGTCCTACATTTATATATTAGTTTTATAATAAAATGTAAGTAGGAATAAGTTAGTGGAATATGGAGTCCACTACCAAAAATGGTAAAAATGAAATAGGACAAATTATGTGGGACAGACCAAAATAGAAAACTGGGAATTATCTGGAACGGAGGGAGTACTATATATTGATGATATAAAAGATACATAAATTAATTACAAATTTAAAAAGTGATTGGTTGGATTGAATTGCTCAATTGCTGATAAACATGGCATTGTCTCCGTTTCAACCAAATTTTTATTTTTCCTATCCTAATTTCATTACTCATTGTGTTATCTACTTTCGATCTATGTTGGTCCTTTTCCATCTATTTCCTATTAAAACTAAAGAAAATAATTATATTTACTCATTTAAAAATAATTAAAATACAATTAAAAAAGTGTTGATTTTTCAATTAATTAGATGACCAATTTATGGTTATTGAAGATCCGTTTTTATGAAGCATTTTGGAGGTATTTATAGGGAGAAAATCGCCTCTCTTCAAATAAGGAAAATGGTTGCAAATATGATAAATCTTGGAGAGAAAGTAGGGAAAATCTGTTTGCCACTTTTTCCCAGCGGTCGTTGTGGGTTGGTCCAAGGCTTTTAACTCTTGGGCAGCGGTCGCCACGCACTTCCCAGCGGTCGCTAGGCGTGTCTTATTCTTCATGCACAACTTTCACGGAGCGGGCCGCTACGGACTTAGCGGCTGTTGGGCGCCAGCGGTCGCAGGCGGTGTTGCAGTGGACCGCTGGACATGCAGAACAGCTCCAAATTTTCAACTTCACTTTTTGGACTCTCTTTTTAGTATATCAAATATGCACATTTCTCACAAAACATGTCAAAATACCAAAATAGATCAAAATATGCAAATAATGAACATGTAATGCAACTTTGACATTCAAAACGGACCAAATAGTAGCCTTAAAACCGTGCAGAATCCGAACGTATCAAAAACTCATGACACAAATTGTGGTATATCGTGGGGAAGTGATAGGGTTCGTTTCAAGCATGGATTAATAGTGGTTGTTATACTAATCGGGGCATTTATGTTAGAAAAAAATGGATTTAAGCATGCAGGAGCTGAGAAGTAACAATGTGACTAAGTTTTGACACGGCTTGATCAAGTGAGGATAAAAGCGGAAAATTTGCCCAGAACTGAAGCAAACTAATCAGGCGAAGGCAGACGGAGCAACTGAACCTTGCAGATGTGAAGTTGATTAAGAGAAGTCGAAATCAGGAAGCAACGAAGAATGAGTCAAGGGAGAGAGAAAGAAGAATGCCTTCCTATGCAAGGAACACCAGATCTATGAAATAAAAACACGAAATATCATGGATCAATGGTATCAGACGTTAAAAACACAGAAACTAAAATTGTTTCTTCGCTCCTCGAGCGGTGGAACCACGATTACAACTAGAGAACACATGGCACTGAGATTTCTCCCCTCCTCCAAGTGTGGAGGCAGAGAGCTTGAACTGGAGTTGGAGAGATGTTGTGAGTCCGGAGAATTTTTTAGCAAAAAAGGGAGCTACCTCATTCATCAATATTCGTCCAATTATATAGGGAGGCTTGTTACCCAAATCCCTAGGGTATGCCTCCCATGATTTGACAATTGTGCCCTTAAATAAGGGTGTCTTCGAGTTCCTTCCCTTTGTCCTACTCATTGCTTTTGCCTTATTCTGCTAAAATTCTCCTTAGTCAGTCTGGCGGCTTTTAGCAATTTTTACTCCAATTCTGCTCATTTTGCATCTGCTCGACCCAGCAGCTGCCTGCACACCTAAACTCAATCTTGCACATTATTTCCCCAAAAGCATGCAATTTCACCCAATAACCAGTGCATGAAACGAGCCTTATCACTTGCCTTCAAGCAAGTTCAGTGAAGTGGAAAACAGGATGACTAGTAATTACACAAAAAAACACAGAAAGACAGAAAGCATATAGAACATAGAAAATGAATTTTCTCACACTTAAACTATACAATTGGCTAAGTGGGAGAATATATAAGACTTATCCAACGAAAATCACATAACAGAAGGAAAATTCCTAAACAGCCTAAACACATATATACGTTGTAAACCTCTGCCTTCTCACACTTAGACTATGAAATATTGTAAGTGTTATGAAAATGGGTATACGCATGCTATCGCAAACATATTAATACATATAAACATAAAACAGACACACATAGAAAAGAAAACTATAATTATGAAAACCTAAAAAAAGTTAACTTGTCGGTATGTGGGGAATGATCATCGTTTCCTCTGGCTCTTCCTCGGGGTGGAGCCCTGTGCAGTTGGTGTACTGGGTGTTTCAGGTGGGACATCTCGGAGTGTTCACTGTCTCCTTCTTCTGAGTCATGGGTTTCATTCTCGTCCTCTTCAGTTCATTCTTTTGATGTGTTTGGGGGGTTTGGTCTCCTGGCTGGCTTGGGCACTTGATTCAGCCCTTCTATGAATTTTTTCACCAAGTTCTCCATCACTTCCGCCAGCCAAATTATCTGATTCCTCGTCTCCTTGTTTTCTTCCACCAGTGTTGTCATGGATCTTTCAAAGCTTACCACATGCCTCTCCCCCTGTCCACCTTAATCTGCAAGAATTCTACCAACGGGAGGGGCAGCCTCACCCATTGCATAAAAATAGGGGACCCTTCCCTCATATAGATAATGTTTTTCCATATCCTTTGTCCTATCGGTAATGAGCTTAGACATTATTGTATGAGGTGCCGAGTTCGAGCCCTCTAGACATTAGTTGTAATTTCCTCCTTTCTACATAATTTTCTCCTTCATATATGAGTTTATTTATAAAAAAAAGATAAAAGAACAAACTGATCTCAAATTAACCAGAGAGATCAACCATGAACATGAGACTTAAACCTTCAGATTCTATGATGACAAAGTTGCAGACATAAAGGTTTCGGGTAGGAAAGTTGCTATGAGGTAGCATTGGTAAGCTGTCCAAAATCCTAGATCTACCTTTCGTCCTTGCTTAGCACACCACACTAGGTAAAATTCTGTAGTAGATGTCCTAACGGCTGAGTTTGTTTGGCCAAGTAGGTTGAAACCAAGATAGAGCTGAACTAGGTGTAGCACTGAGTCATTGAAGTGGGTGGATAATTTTCCAATTTCTAAAATTTCTATTCAACCCAAAATTTCAATCCTTCCACGATTATTTCCCTAGCTTTGATAATTTTCTAAATTCCATTGAATATCAAAGTCCATTTCAAAATATCTTTCAGAACTCAAACAAAGACATACTCCTTCTGTCCCTAAAAAGTATGAACATTTGGTTCGGCATGGTTTTTAATGCAGAATTGAAAAAGTAAGAAAGATAGATTAAAAAAAGGTTTTTTAAAAGTATTATTTATGGAAAATGGGTCACACGTCATTAGAGAAAAATGAGTTTCCAAAATTAGAAAGTTCATACTTTTCGGAGACATATTAAAAAGGAAATAGTTCATAATTTTCATGGACGGAAAGAGTATTATAAATCAACATGAATGCTTCGAACATTGCACAAGTATGGAGTGAGCAAGAAAATATAACACTAATGTCTCCTTGGTGTTTCGTCAGCATGAATGCAATTGTTGAGCACCAAGCACGTATCTTTGATTTCATATATTGTATCAATTATTAGTATTTATGTTTTTTTTTCTTTGTTTTTTTAATTTTTAGTTTGTCATTTATTGTATTTTATAAATTGTACAATAAAAATAATATTAAAATAAATATATAAAGGTGTTGTTAGGTGGTTTATGATAAACCATCAAAAACTTTTAGTATTGAGATGAATGTACATTGATGATGTAAAAAAGCTATAAATTATTTATATATTCAAAAAGTGATTGGTTGGACTGAATTGAGCGATGGTTGATAAACATGGCATTGTCCCCGTTTCAACCAAATTTTTATTTTTCCTATCCTAATTTCATTACTCATTGTGTTATCTACTTTCAGTCTATATTAGTCCTTTTCCATCCATTTCTTATTAAAATTAAAGAAAATAATTTTATTTACTCATTTAATATTAATTAAAATCCAATTAAACAAGTGTTGATTTTTCTATTAAAAGATGACCAATTTAAGGTTATTGAGATTGGCTCATTACTTTATACTCCCTCCGTTCGTTATTAGGAGTCTCAATTCTTGGCTCACAAGTTTTAAGAAATGTTAAGAAAAGTGAGTGGGAAAATTTAGTAGAATATGAGTCCCACTTGTATGCATTAATTTGAAATGAAATGAGTGGAATAAGTAAGTGGAATGTGAGACCTATTACCATTTATAGTAAAAGCGAATCGAGACTCCTATTTGCAGACGGACTAAAATGGAAAAATAAGACTCATATTCGCAGACAAAGGAAGTATAATTTTTCAATAAAATTATGATAGTGATTTGTGAATTTAGAATTTGGTTTATTGATATTGGAATTAAATATATTGGAATTTAGGTTGTAAAACACATTACTCATTTCGTCTCGATTAAGTTGTGTTAAAAATTTCGGGCACCGAGATTAAAAAATAGTGTTGAATGGATTAAATGAAAATAAAGTAAAATAAGAGAGAGAGAAAAAGTAGGAGAGATAAGAGATAATAAAGTAGGTGATGGAATAAAGTAACGTGATAAGTCTCATTCTAAGCCTTGGTTAGTGGTCAAGATTACGTCCCTTAATTGGATATTTTGTGCAAAAATAGTTGCTTAAGTCTGCACGGTGAGGTACTAGTTAGGAGGAAATGGTCAAAAGGAATTTATGTTAAAAGAACACAGGAAGGGTGCAATACTGATCAGAATGCATGCTATGGAGCTTGAGCACGATGATAGAAGGGATCGCTACAAAATAATCATCTATATTGATAGGGTAGAATTGTAATTCCAAAAAAAGAAGCAAGCTTAGGGATTGGGGAAGACCGCCCTATAAATAGAAGATCAACATTAAAGAAGAGGGACACACCTGGGAGATTAGCTCCATTCCACTCTCATAGCTTGCTCTAGTTAGTTTTCACTTGAAGCCTTCAGCCACATGAGGAGGAGGGAGTTCACCGTCCGTTTTAGCCAGTTTTCCGTCGTAGTTTAAGAGATTATCAGTTCCATCGATCCGAGGAGCTCAAAACAATATTTATTTGCTTTATTCACGAATTTTAAGTTTTAGTACTCCCTCTGTTCCATGTTAGAGAGTCATTTTTCTATTTTTGGAAGTTCCAAGTTGATTGAGTTATTTCTATTTTTTGGCAAAAAGTAATTTTTCCTTTTACTTTATTCTTTCTTCATCTCTCTTACTTTTTCACCATCCATTTAACACACTATTCTTAAACTCTGTGACGAAAAGAAATACATCTATCAACAAGGAACGAGGTGATTACTTGTTTACCTTGCACTCAACACTGATCTTGGTTAATCTCCTGTTGGAAGCATCTTTTCGTTTGAATATCCTGAATGCAATGGATTTCTTTTAATTTATTTCAGGTTTCAATATACTATGATTTCTTTTTGGCCTAGTTAGATGGATCTAGAGTTTTTACTTTGATTTCGGTTGTTTGCATGTTTAAATCTGTCTAGTTAGTTAGATCTAGTAATTTCTCAAGTGTTTGCAAGTTTTAATTGGTAAAGTTCATCCAAAAATGCATGGATCTCTACTTTGTTTCATTTCTGCCACCTTATACGCCTGTAAGTTTACGTAGTTATCAGTCTGCATTGTGAATCGATTTTGAGTTTAGATCTGAGTTTATGAGTTTTATGAGTCTGATTTTGAGCTTTCATCAATGTAGTCTTGATTTTATGAACGTTTTTGTTGCTTGATGAAGAATACAATGTCACAATTTAAGTTTGGGACCATCTTTTTACCATTTGTTACTTTATGCTTTTTGTCCTTCTACTTGTCAACTTCTAGGTAATTAGTTAGCCAGCACTGTCTGTTATTCTTTTTACTTTTATCTATCTACTTTTAGTATGTTTTCACTTTTCATATGCACACTAGCAGTCCAGCATACACCTTCACGTACACATTCCAGAGCATGAAGCATTCAGTGTCCTACTTGTCAGGATAGGTATAGTTCTATTTGATTTTACCTCTAGCTTAACTCAACCCTAAAGCGTGGTAGCAAACCAACCATTTCAGAATATCATCACTAATGTATAACGTTTTTATCCATCTCTGTGGGATCGATCCTTTAATCCACTATACTAGCCAGTAGTAGTGGGTTGTGGTTTTGATAGTAAAGATAGGCACAAAACCAACGACACAACTATGTCTAGGTACCCTCCTAGCCAGTTGACACACAAACACGCGTCTACTCTGCTTTCTTAACTATCAGAACGTCCCAAAAAGAAATACAACTCAACTTAGTTGGGACTGAGAGAGTACTAAATTCCTAACTATCAAGCACTCATCGAGTATTAACGATTGTAAGATATCAAAGAAATAAATATAACAAAAACTGAAAAAGTTAGGCATGATTTTGGAGAGGGATCTCGAATCAAAATGTTCCCTACCATCTAAAAAGCCTATATTATAACCGTTGACAAAGTCTTTTCTGATCTTACGTTTATATTCACATTCGACTAGAGGAGATGTTTGATTTTGAGCAAGCCTATGGTAAACATTTCTTGTAACTTGTTTTGAGTGATTATATATTTGCTTATACACTTGAGAGTGAGAGGAAGAAAGAAAGAAAAAAATTTGTTAACAACCTGACTTTTTCTATCTTTTTAGTAGAGCTCAAAACCACATTGAATTTTGAAGCTGATTTTTTTTCGTTAAATCCTTGATTCTTTTTGACGACTAAATTTTTTATTGTCGAGCAAGAGGAATTTCTTTCGTATTTGGGCTTGTCCAAATCAAATGGCAATCTTTTGGACCTTACAATTATTTTATTTTCTCTAGCCCAATTCTTTAATAGAGCAAGTCATTTATTTGAACCCAATTGAATTAAAGCCTTGTATATTTCTTTGAGGCCAAATTTTGTCGTTTTAACTCCCAGATCAGTGTCCCTTCTTCTCCCATGTGTGACTTTTGATCTCTCAAACTACAATAAAAAGTCACCAAATTAAAACCTCATTATTTCATGTTTGTTTTCATCTCCCAAAGCTGATTCACGTTACTACACACATACACCAAATTTTCTCTACTTTATCTTTTTTCTTTCAAAGCAAGAAAGAGCCAATTGAAAATTTTCAGCAAGGAGAAGTCCCATTCTTTCGACATCAATTTCAGTTTCACAAGAGAAGCGAGCCGGCTGTCCTAATAGCAGCGGGGCAGGACGGTGACAACGTAGTGCTGATCGGAACGCTGCTGGCTAACCCGACAAAGGCATGGATCGGCTTCTCGACGGGTCTCTAACAGCAGCGGCGGCGCTGCATCCACCGGACAGCGGCTCTGACCGAACTGGTTTGCGGAATGCGACGGCGAACAGTGCTGCGTGCGCGACGGTTGTCAGGAAGGGCAGCAACCGAGTAGCAATACAGTGTCAGTCTTGACCGCGGACAGCAGCGGCGGCAATGAACCAGCAACAGCATGGCCCCTACTTAGGCTAGTGCACTGATAGGGTCCCTTCGGGGACATCCGATAAAATTGCAACGATACAGAGAAGATTAGCATGGCCCCTGTGCAAGGATAACACGCATAAATCGAGAAATGGTGCACTGATAGGGATCATGAGCCGTCTTTTAGATCGATCATTCCAGTGATCAAGTTTGTGGCCACATTCTCATTTCACATGATGGTTCAGATATCGTATATGATGGATGACGACGACGATGATGATAGATGGTTGCGCAACCATGTTTTTAAGATGGAAATGATTTTTAGTCTTCTCGGCATTTTTAAAGTAAAACTTGAGATTCACTTAGCATTGGCTTGACATAATTTTATTGATGAAAATATTTTTGGCATGAGTTCACTAAGTCCATCAAGTACTCAACTCTGCATGTGTTTTTCCTACGTGCAGGTTGAGCATTGACGGGCATAATGGATGTTGAATATGAAAGTGAAGAAGATAGCAAATAAGATATTTTGAATATATTATGTCTTCATACAAAATATTATTCTTTCCTCGAATTCTTTTGCTGAAAGTTGTTTCATTTATCTTTGGATATATGTTGAATATTGTTCCTTTTCATTGTCAAACTTTTATGGCTTGACACTCTGATTTGAATGGTTATTCCACTTTGATCGATGTTTCGAGCCATATGTGTTTTCCCTTTTCTTCCCCGCTCCTTTAATCCCACACTAGTCGTGATTCAACCGAATTTTCAATCTTTAGAAATGACGGTCGTGACAAAATTACACTCGATAAGCTTGTGAGGGCATTGACAACAAGTGATATACAATATATAACTCAAAGTGATGTTTGATAGGTTTTGGATGTTTCCATGCCATGAGAACTTGTTTTTTACTTCCTCCGTTCCATAATAGTGGAATCATTTTACCATTTTGGTACATTCCATAGTAGTGGAGTCATTTTCATTTTTAGTAAAAGTCAACAGATTTCTTCTAACTTACTTTAGTCTCTCTACTTTATTCTATGTTTATCTCTCTATCTTTTTCATTTCCTGTTTTATTCTTCATTTACTTAACTCACTTCTCTTAATCTCCGTGCCGAAAAGAAATGTCTCTACTACTATGGAACAAAGGGAGTGAAATTTATTTATGAAATAAAGCCCAATTTTACCTCTTTGTATGAGTTTATTCTTTGTGATCTTCAACTTCTTATTTGAGGACAAACAAGGATTTAAGTTTGGGGGAATTGACAAACTCATATTTTTATCGGTTAATTAGTCTGTTGATTTAAATATCATTGGGTTTTATTGTTTGATTTATGTATTTCCAGCCAATTATATGTTATTATTGAGTTTGATGTATTTATTGAATTATGAAGAGAAAATAGTCAACAACAGGCAGAAACCGGTTCCCTGGAGCGACCACCCACACCGAAAGGGCACTAATTTTAAATAAGCGGAAGTCCATAAGCTTATCGCCCGACCGAGTGTGTTTGTGGCTAATAACACCCGGTCGGGAGTTTGACCTAAAAACATACTTCCTCTGACCCATAAAAAGAGTGAAATTAGGGATGATACGAGTTTTAATGCATAATCAGTAAAGTTGGAGAGAGACAGAAAGAAAAAATTATTGGAGATGTTAGTGGGGAATGTATCCCGCCTCAATAGAGAGAAAAATGTTACTACCAAATATAAAAGTGGACAATTTTTATGTGACATGTCAAAATGAAAAGAATTTATATGTTTATGACACGAATAGACTACTTGAAACATAGTTCATATTGTATGAAGAAATTCCATTCCCGTCTTAAATAGTGTGCAAAAAGAACTCTTTGTTGAAAAAAGAGAACATAGTAATCAGACTTAAATAGAATGCATGCATCCTACATGGGGTTCATGCAATTAATCTACATCTATAGGAAATCACATAAAAAACACACATGTTTAACATGCTATTTGATGTAGATTTAATTGTTAGTACCTTTTATCCATTGAAGGATTGACGTTACTTGATGTATCTCCCGGCAATCCATGAAATCTCGATCACGAATCTTTCATTCTATTACCACGTCCTTGATTGTTCATCCGGGTGGTCGGATCTTGAAGAATCAATAATAGTGATATGAGATCTTGGGGAAACCACACAAAACACGAGATTGTCTTGATCTAATCCAATGAATTAGGATAAAACAAGAACAAAATCCAAAACCTTAATCTCCCTCCCTAGAGCAAGGTAGGAAAATTGATGCAAGAGGGAGAGAGGAGTTAGTTGTGTATTGTGTGCTAGGGTTTCCACATCTTTTCACTATTTATAAGATGAACATAATGGGCTAGAGGAATGGGGATCCATGAAGTGATTAGATGTTGGGCTAGCCCATTAAAAAATAAACTTATTAAATCAATTAACCCATGATTTAATATATTTTCTAATGGAATATTATTTTATTCCACTGAAGAACAATATTAAACTCTAACCTAAATCACCAAATTACGAAGAACTTGAGTTCCATTTTATTTTATAATATTTTCCGCGTTTAAGATTATCTGAATCCATTAATTTAATTCTTTGTCTGCTATGTGACTTGAATTAAATTAATTCTCCAAAGAGTTTTTCTTGTTTAAACTTTATTTATTATTCGTGAAGTAAAATTCCAACTGTCCAATTTTCTGAATCATAAATTTCTTTTTCAAACACCTCTTGGGGATAAAATAATAACACAATGGGCATGCGAATTCTATGAAATAATATTCTAATATTTTCATGTTATTCAATTACTAAAACTCAAGATACCATGATTAGGTTGTGCAAACTTTTACTGATAAGTCAAAGTGGCTTCTAATAAAATAAACAATATTAATATTATTTGCAGACACAAAGATATTGATAAGGATCCATGTATTTTGTGATCCATTTCCCAAGAATTTACCCATTTATGATGTTTTGATCTAACAATTTTTTTGTGAGACTATTTTCAATTTCTCAACACAAAGCAAAAGATAATAAAAAGAGATCCAACCACAAAAATTGAATCTAAACAAGAGTGTATGGAAGATTAGGAATGGAAAACATGTGTATAATGATGAGATAAAAGAGTTATGACCATAGGACCTTGACCAAAAGAGTGGAAACAACCCTAGGCAACTTTCAATAGCTCTATCACCCCTTGGCTCCACTACTCAATGGATACACCACATTGATGCATACCTCTACTTGAATCAATCAATGATGGAGACAAGCAACTTTCAAGGAAGGAATTGGATACAATCCTCAAAGAGGAAACTCTCTAGGGTAGAAACTTTAATTCAGCAAAATCTAATGAAAAAGATGATATCAAAAGGTATTTATACTAGGGTCCAATTCCCAAGGAAAAGGCCCACAAAATCTTGTCTGCGTCACTCTACTTGGCCAGGTGGAATTAAGGGTGTGAAATCACCCGGCCGGGTGAAACCGTCTGACTCCTTCATGCCTTCGACGGGCCACCCGTGCAGGTGGCAGAAAGGGTACCCGGTCGGGTGGCGACGTTTGGCCTGGACTCCTCCAGCAGATCATACCCAACCGGGTGAGGCAGCGCCTTAAGAGCCATCCGGTCGGGTGAGTTACCCGGGCGGGTGGCCGAATAGTTACCTGGTCGGGTGGCGACGTTTGGCCTTGCCAACTCCAGTGGATGGCACCCGGCCGGGTGAAGCAGTGCTGCAGAACCTACCCGGCCGGGTGGAAGCTCCCAGTCTTCAAATTTCAGCACGAGTCTTGTCGCGTGCTCCTCAGTCGTCGTAGACTCCTCCAGCATGGCTTTTTGGATGAAAGTGGAGATCCCCTCATGTAGGCGCCTCATCATAGACCCCGTCATGGGCCTTCCGGGCATGGTCGTATCATCCTCCCCTTCTTGGAAAGGATTTTTCCTCAAATCCGGACCTCTTACAAAGTCAAAAGGACTCAAATCAGCCACGTTGAAAGTGCAACTTACATTATACTCATCGGGCAAGTCGATCACGTATGTGTTGTCATTGATGCGCTCCAACACGAGGAAATGACCATCTCCTTTCGGGGCAAGCTTCCCCTTGGTCTTGTCGGGGAATCGGATCTTCATAAGATGTATCCAAACCCAATCACCGGGTTCAAAAACCACCTTCTTGCGCCCTTTGTTCACTTGACGCGCTACTAGCTCTCCCTTTTCTCGAATCCTCTCTTGCACTTGCATGTGCAACTCCTTCACGAACTTAGCTTTCTCCTCTCCCCCTACATCAAGCATAATTGGCAAAGGCAAATGCAGCGTGGACAAATCCAACGGAGTGAGGGGGTTAAATCCATAAACAACTTCAAAAGGGGACAACTTGGTCGTGGAATGCAAAGTCCTATTGTATGCAAACTCGTCTATAGGTAGGCACTCCTCCCAAGACATCTTACTCTCAAATACTAGGGCACGAAGGAGAGTACCTAAGGACCTATTCACTACTTCCGTTTGCCCATCCGTTTGGGGATGAACGGTAGTAGAAAAGAGGAGTTTGGTTCCAAGACTTTCCCAAAGGGTTTTCCAAATGAAACTCAAGAATTTGACATCCCTATCACTCACAATGGGTTTTGGGATCCCATGCAATTTGACCACCTCCTTGAAAAACAAATTTGCAATGAACATAACATCATTTGTCTTCCTACATGGAATGAAATGAGCCATCTTGGAAAACCTATCCACTACTACCAAAATACTATCATTCTTTCTAGAAGACATGGGTAGGCCTAACACAAAATCCATGGAGATATCTACCCAAGGGTGTGTAGGTGGAGGCAAAGGAGTATAAAGCCCAAAGTTATTAGACTTAGACTTAGCTTGTCTACACTCTATGCATTGACCACAAAATCACTCAACATGTTTCTTCATGCAAGGCCAAAAGAAATGCTCACTCAAAATATCAAAAGTTTTTAACACTCCAAAATGCCCCATCAATCCACCCAAACGAGACTCCTTAATCAACAAGTCACGAACAGAGCAATTAGGAATGCAAAGCTTATTCTCCTTATACAAATAACCATCCATCATATAGTATTTATCAAAAGAACCCTTTTCACATGCTTCAAAGATAGTGGCAAAATCATGGTCATGCTCATATAGTCTTTAATGAACTCAAAACCAACATACTTTGAAGCACACACAACAAGCACTTATTTTCTCACATGCATCACATGATTTCAATCAAAGCATCATCATCTAAAGGCACATGAGGTTTCCTAGAAAGGGCATCGACAACGACATTCTCCTTCCCCTTTTGTACTTCAATACTAGAACATGGATCTTCTCTCTAGTTCTCGAACTGTATCTCGATATCAGGGTGGACTGATCTTATCAAAATACTAGGCCTCGAATAAAGAAGACAGAAAATTCCTCACGGAGGAGGAGCTGATATTCTCACGGAGGAGAATAATTAAGAAAAATCGTTCCCTTCTTTTGAGAGAGAGGGACGTTATTTTCATTGTAAAATCATGAATAATTCTGTCTCCTTAATTCTCCTATTTATATTAAGTTCCTTTTGGGCCCAGACAGGGATCTATGGAAGGTTTTGGATATGGGCTCCCCCAATTAGCTTTTTACTAATTAAATTGAACCCACAATTTAATACAAGCTTATATTGGTATATTACAAACAGCCACTACTGAAGTAATATTGAACTCTCCTCATCCAAATCTGAAATTACAAGTAATCTGGGCTTCCATTTTGTTTATTATTTATTTCTCGCGCTTAAGATATAAATGTCCATTAAATAATTAAGGTCTGCTATGGACTTAATTAATTAACATCTTATTAATTCCAAGAGTGGACTCAGCAAAAAACATTTATTTATTATTCATAGAGTAATAAAACTCCAACTGGCCAGTTTTCCGAATAATAAAACTTTGTTCGAGCTCCTCTTGAGGACATTATCTAACGAGACTTCGCGCACGATTCAACATAATAGCAATCCTAACACCGCTAGATATTAATCACCACTACCCAATATATCAGGATTATTGGGTTGCGAAAAACCACGCACCATTTGATAAGTCAAAGTCGTGCATAATCAATACCGTATGCTCAATGCTAACATATGTAGATTAAGAAATAGTATTTTATCAAGACCTAGTCTTTCGGTAGATAGCACAAAAACACGTCTTGCTGTAAGATCCGTTCAGTGCTATACCACACCCAATGTCATCTTATTTCGATAAGGCTTAGAAATATGCGGACTGACATTGCAACCTTTCACCATAGGTAGTCTAAGCCTATCTGGGTTATGAAATTCTTCTTTTTCTATTGCAAAGCATTGCATAGATCTGACCGTGTTACCTTAAAGTGGATGTCGCTCACAACCGGTCTACTAAACAAAAGAATTAGACTTTGTTTGTGCTTCTTATACATTTAAATGTTTATAAAACATCTTATAAATGCACAAGCAAACACAATGTAATAATATACTGATTCTATTCGTGCAAAAACTGCTCGAATAATATTGAATCGGATTAAAAGTGGATTGTAGAGTTTTACGTATACAAGCAAGATTCTATTCGCGTGAAACTGTTCGAAACAGGCTTTTCAGTATACCAAACCTAAGGGCATCCGCAATGGTGCGAACTATGGGACGGACGATGCATCGTCAATCGCATCGTCCGCCACTTCAGCATCGCAGACGATGGGTTAACCATCGTCCGCGCCTGATACATCGTCCGCGGATGATGCGCGGAGGATACCCCATTGTCCGCCGCATCGTCCGCCACTGTGGACGACGCGGACGATGAGACGCATTTCCGTTTTTTTTTAATTTTATTAAATTTTCAAAACCCATATATACCTCTCATTTTCACTTCATTTTTCACTCTCTTCACTCTCAAATTCACACTACATTTTCTACATTTCAAGCAAAATGGATTCCGGAGATTACCCAAATCCGAATAGTCCGATCTTCGATGGTGGATCGGTTAAAAACCAAGATGTGCGATTGGGAGCGCTCGAAATGAGGGCCGGCGTCGCCAAAGCCCAGGAGCAGCCCGCAAGCAGGGGTCAAATAAAAAAGTAGGTAAATTTGTTCGCGGGGGAAAAGGGGGGGGGGGAGGGAAAAGGGGCGGCGGTTTCATGTGCGGGGCAAAAGTGCATCGTACATTTCATTGTCTCGATTTCAAGCACTACCGGGCCTGAGGGTCTTGAGGGACGGAAAATTCGTTGGTGGGGTGATTCCCCCATCGCGGGAGGAGGGCGTCGAAGGCACCCGTGTTTAAGTAGCGATCGGCGCCTCCGTGGACCCCCAAAGGGCCGGGTTCGAGGATGAGAGCGGGACCCAATTTCCCCCCGGGCCCCCCCGGGGTCAAGGCTGCCAAGGGCAAAGGGGAAGGCCACTCCTCCTCCGCCCCCCCCCCCGAAGTGGCCTCGCGCCCACCCCTTCGCGCCGTCCGCGACTTGGCCCCGGGCCCTTTACTCGGTTTTGGGGGCCTCCGCTACGGACTTTTTGGGGGCCCCGCCCTCATGCAGGCGACCAACCCGGTTTAAATCGAAGGCATCCGGATGATCGATGGTCAATAAATTGGGATTTTCTAGACTAGCCTCCTTTTTTTGTATTTAGTGTTTTATTTTATTTCTTCATTTGTAACTTTTTTTTAATAAAGTAAATTTAGAATTTCCCTTTAATTGTGTTGTTTTTATATGTTTATTTTTATTTACATTTGCATACATAAAAATATAAATATAAAATAGAAGTAAAATGCCAGGGGGGGTATAGCCCGCCCCCCGGGGGAAGGGGGCGGAGGAAAAAATGCGTGTGGCGGGCATGGGGGGGGGCTTGGGGGCGTCGCATAGGGCCTTTGTGGATCCCCTAAAAAAAAGCTCCCAAATTCCTATAAAGGTTTTGCTAGACCATTGAAAGTTTCAAACCCTCACTCACATTCGGGGTTTGGGGACACCCCCTAATCGCCTACCTTTCTCCCCCATCTACCTTCCACCATCCTCCCCACAACAAACCCAAAAAAACCACCTCATCAACACAAAAAAATGCATTTAGATAACTTGGCATACACAACATGCATTCTCAACACTTCCCAAAAACATTTTTAAGATGGTTAAAATGTTTTCCACCTTTTCTAGAATATAGATATCATCAAAGTATACCACCACAAATTTTTCCCAAAGAAAGGACAAAAACCCTGATTTTATCCCAAAACCCCTGAAAGTGGAAGGAGATTAGTAGGCCCAAAAGGCATAACAAGCCATTCATACAAGCCAAATTTGGTTTAAAAGCGGTTTTCCCCTTAATCCCCTTCTTTCATGCGAAATTTGGTGATACCCACCTTTCTAAATCAATTTTGGAGAAAAAAATTAGGCCACACAGATCCTCAAGCATGTCCCTCTAGCCTAGGTATTGGGGGTTTTCAAAAGTTCTGGTAATCTTGTTAATAGCTCACAATTTTAAAACACATTCACCAAAATTCCATCCTTCTTAGGCACCAAAATAACGGGGGCAGCCAAATAAAAAGATTCTCAATCAAACCTTTGGCAAAGGGGTCCCTCGACTTGCCTTTGAAGCTCTTGAGTCTCCCTTTGGTTTGGGCCCTTTTTGGCCCCCCGATTAAAGATGAACCCGGGACAAAGTCAATTTGGGGCTCAATGCCCCCCCAATGGTAAAACTCACCGGGTAAAAAAGACATCATTCTTCAAGGGAACTAAGCATTGAGCCTTCACCTTTAGCTCAGCGGACTCCCCTAGCCATTGAAGCTTGTAAGGATTAGGATGTTTGTCAACTTTCAACCCCAATTTGGCCACCAATTGTTCACTTACCATATTAGCACAACTACCTCCTCCTGGGGTTCGGTACACCTTGCACAACGGAAGACTTGTATAAAACAAATAAATCAGACACGGATCTATTTGACCGATTATGCGATTAATCAATTCACATGTTAAACAGACCCCTCCTGAAAAATTGGATTATAGAGTTTTACGTATACAAGCAAGATTCTATTCGAGCGAAACTTGCTCGAAACATGCTTTTTCAGTATACCAAACCTAACACCTCCATCTATAATCACCAAACAAGTTTTTGATCGTACCTTGCAATTCATATGGAAAATGTTGCACCTTTGCTCCTTATGTTCTTCAAGATCGGGTTGTACATTGAGCATCCTTAGCATCACTAGTGTCTTCGACCCCTCATCCTCTTCTTCTCCACTAGAATATGACATACGCGGTTCCACACTTGCCTCCTTGCCTTCCACCACTCCATCCTCCTCATCCTCACTATGCATGCTACCATCTTGCCCAATAACCATCACTCTTTGGTTAGGTCACTCATGTGCATAGTGACCATAGCTCTTACACTTGAAACATTGCACCTTGCTACTTTCCGTTGAAGAAGAATTTTTGGTAGCTTGTGGGCTTGGGTTTGGCGATGCCTTGTATGGTGCCTTGCCTTGAGTAATAGGCGGACTCTCCATCTTCTTGGAAGGGGTACTCCACATGTTTCCTCCCATCCCGGTTTGGTTAGAGGTCACCCTCGCCTTGCTAAGAGCCACTTTTTTTCCTTGCCTCTCAAAGGTTTCGGCAAAACATAGTACTTTCCCCAATGTGATTCCCTTAAAGCCTCAATTTGGACTTTATGCTTCAACAAAGTGTTGAGACCATGGATGAATCGGTCTTGAGTGGATTCCTCCGATTCATGCACTCCAATCTTGTTCATCAAGGCAAGAAGTTCATAGTAGTAATCCATCACACTCATGGATCCTTGCCTTAGGTCTTGAAGTTCCCCACGAAGCTTGTGATAATAGGACCTAGGCACAAAGGACTCCTTCATGATTCGGCACAACTCATCCCATGAACGCACATCCCCCATCCTAGCTATCCTCCTTTTCCTCAACGCATCATTCCACCAAGTATTATCATTACCCCTAAATTCGTCCAATGCAATCTTTACCTTTGTCACCTCAGAATAGTTGTGGAGGGAGAAGATTTTCTCCACTTGAGATTCTCACTCCAAGTAGGCCTTGGGGTCAAACTTGTCATGGAATTCGGGTAGGTTGTGTTTCAAGGTCTTGGACGGATCATCAAACCTCGGTCGGGGCTCCTCCTCATAGTACCTATTCCCCTCCTAAATCGATCCCTTTAAGACTCTATCCCTCCATGTTGGTTTCCTACCCCAAAACGACCATACCCTCCATTTCCTCCTCCAAACCACCTATTGGCTCCATCCCCCCCCCCCCAACCTTCCATTCTCCAAGTTGTTAACTCTATCCCGAACATTCCCTCCTTGCCACCCCTCATACTCCTCTTCTTCAATATTTTCCTCCGGGACCTCATTGGGCACGGCGTTGCCCATAGGATTGAGAGGCCTCGACCCCCGCTCTTCCTTCAAGGCTTTGATTTCTTCGAATAAAACCTCTTGGCTGGCATGGTTGCGAGCTTCGAAACTCCTCACCTCTTCTTGGATATCTTTCTTGATATCGTGCTTAAGATCACGTCTAAGGTCCGCCATCATTTGGAACACCATGCTCAAAAGATCCCCTTCGGGTTTGGAGCTACTTGAGGCCGCGCCCTTCCCTACCTCATCCTCATGGATGTCTCCCATCTTGTTGGAACGAGTAATAGGAGGCATCCAAGTTACCTACAAACACAAAGACAAAGGCTAGGGACTAGCCTTAGAGATTAGTGAAACAAGAAAGAGAGATTTAAGAAGCTAACTTACCCCAATGTAGTATCCCAACCCCCCCAAGTCACTCACCAATGTCACTCGGTAAGTTCAAAATATAGTGGGGCTTGTATCACACACTCTCGATCCAATTTCCACTCGTTGGCGCTCGAACAACTCAATCAAGGTATACACCTCAAGAACATATGGACACCAAGTAGTAAATACCAAACTAATAATGACTAAACATATGAAAGCAATGGAGAAAAGGACTAAGGAAGACACGCACACCAAAGACAACAAGACATGGGATGAAGCTTTTTACTGAAATTTGGCTAATCTTTATGGATTTTTTTGGTATTGTTCCCCACGCCCAATTTGGACGAATTTTGGTGGATAGATTCAAAATCAAGTATAGATCAAGGTAAAAATATTCATATATAGTCAGATTTGATAATTGGATAGGTTTTGTATGGTTTTCCCCACCTATGCCAAAATAGGGCAATGATGAAATTTTGCAGGTAGCTAGGACACATAACATAGATCATACACACCAAATTTCAGCTTAATCTAATCACATTTGATCAATCAAATCATCCCAACAAAAACAGAGCAAAACAAGGACAAAAAGAAAACTCAAGGAAGCAATAGATCAAACACCCAGTGGGTACTAGGCTCTAGATACCAAATGATAAGGATCCATGTATTTTGTGATCCATTTCCCAAAAATATACCCATTTATGATGTTTGATCTAACAATTTTTTTGTGAGACTATTTTCAATTTCTCAACACAAAGCAAAAGATAATAAAAAGAGATCCAACCACAAAAATTGAATCTGAACAAGAATGGATGGAAGATTAGGAATGGAAAACATGTGTATAATGATGAGATAAAAGAGTTATGACCATATGACCTTGACCAAAAGAATGGAAACAACCCTAGGCAACTTTCAATAGCTCTATCACCCCTTGGCTCCACTACTCAATGGATACACCCCATTGATGCATACTTCTACTTGAATCAATCAATGATGGAGACAAGCAACCTTCAAGGAAGGAATTGGATACAATCCTCAAAGAGGAAACTCTCTAGGGTAGAAACTTTAATTCAGCAAAATCTAATGAAAAAGATGACATCAAAAGGTATTTATACTAGGGTCCAATTCCAAATGAAAAGGCCCACAAAATCTGGTCCGCGTCACTCTACCCGGTCGGGTGGAATTAAGGGTGTTAAATCATGCCTTCGACGGGCCACCCGGGCGGGTGGCAGAAAGGGTACCCGGTCGGGTGGCGACGCTTAGCCTGGACTCCTCCAGCAGATCATACCCGACCGGGTGAGGCAACGCCTCAAGAGACACCCGGTCGGGTGAGTTACCCGGGCGGGTGGTCGAATAGTTATCCGGTCGGGTGGCGACGCTTGGCCTTGACGACTCCAGTGGATGGCACCCGGCCGGGTGAAGCAGTGCCGCAGAACCTACCAGGCCGAGTGGAAGCTCCCAGCCTTCAAATTTCAGCACGAGTCTTGTCGCGTGCTCCTCGGTCTTCGTAGACTCCTCCAGCATGACTTTTTGGATGAAAGTGGAGATCCCCTCATGTAGGCGCCTCGTCATGGGCCTTACGGGCATGGTCATATCAGAAATACTAAATTTTCGGAAGTATATTCTTTCGGTAGATAGCAATAAAGAACATATTTATTGTTGATCATTTCAGTGTTTTACCACACAAGTGTTAGTAATATCTTCTTAGGTAAGAGAGAATTATCACAAACATTGCAACCATACCAATAGGTAGCCAAGACCTATCTAGGTTGTGAACTTGTTTTTTCTTCTTACTAGATCCGGTCAAGTCCCCTACTAGAGTTTTTTCAGTGTATTAACCATTATATTATATTATTTATATTTCAATAAATAAATTGTTATATTATATTTATTCTCATAATTAGGTAAACAAGTGAACGTAGTGTTTCTTGTATCCATGCACAAGTTGAATGTACAAAGGCATGTTCGCTCGAAGCATCTTTTAGCATACAAACCCTATCAAACTACCATACTACTTTGTGTATGGTCTTGTCTCTCTTTAGTCAATTGTATTGTCGTTCCATTTATTCTGATCGATTAGACTCCTCTTTAGTACTTGGTTGCTGGTTTTGTTCTTAGAGCACTCACAATAGGGGCGCCGAACGGCAGTTGTGCGATCGGCACCGCAATCGGCGCCTATTGCGAGCTATACAACATGTATGGTTTTGCCGCCTGTGCGACCCCTTGACTCCATGGGGGCGGTAGGGTATGAATGAGTTTTACGATCCTAGAGTGGTGAGTGGTACCCCCAAAAGCGTAAGCGTCCATCCATGGATCATAAAACTTGGACACATAGGTCACTGAAAAGGTCTTCTCATCCCACTCATACTCCCGATACTTCTCAACGGGTCATCTTTTGTTCCTTTCGTATCGATTCCGCATCTAAGAAAATTATTGGTTAGCCATCTACATTAAAGGGAGCCTCAACGTCAACTCAAGGATAGAAAAGAAACAAAGAGGATATATGGCTCAAAAGGATGCTAAGAGTACGATGCATGCGGAGATGCATATACATACAAGATAGAGGTATTGAATTAGTGTCACGTCAAGAATTTAATTTTTTTTCCCAAGGTTAATGGTTCGCGCATTATGTTTATTTTCGTATTTCGTCGAATCGTAGTACGTCGACTTCTTGCCCTTAGTTTTTGCGATGTAGATACTTCTTGGTTCCCTTAGTCTCCCTGCCTCGGATTAGACATTCATCGCACATTTTATAACTATGTAGAGTAACAAATAAATAGTGCACCATCCATAGGAGTTATATATCATAAACAATACGTTTCGTTCCATTTATTACATAGTTAAATAATCGCAATCACACATGTGTCATACTTTCTGTTTCACGACTCCAAAAAAATCATACAATTACACCCATATATGGATAAAAATTTCCTTTTCCAACACTCATGGAATTTCAACATATATTAACAGATTTCCTGATCAAAGAATTCAGTTTCACATGCATAATACAATACCATTATATTCGACATAATCATGCTTCACGGTTAAGTAAAAGAAATTACATATTCAAATATCATCTCACATCTCGAACCATTATATTAACAGATTTCCTGATCAAAGAATTCAATTTCACATGCATAATACAATACCATTATATTCGACATAATCATGCTTCACGGTTAAGTAAAAGAAATTACATATTCAAATATCATCTCACATTTCAAACCATCACAATATTTTCCAAAAGCCGTAGTATTTATTTTACCTTTTCAATAAGAAAAGTTGTCATTTACACAAGGATAACATTTTTCCATCACAACTCCAAAAATTCAGGCATTTAATCCAAAAGTCACAAATATTTTTACCTCTTCTTTCGTGGTTGGGCGTGACGAGTTGTGGTGTTGAGACTTCAATGGTAACACTCTAATCATTGATACAAGGGGATATTACACTCAAAAAGACTCTTGGGTCCAGAGCGGAATGAAAAATTGCTCTTCTAACAAACTGTCACGACCGTCCTTTCTAGGGTTAATAAATTCGGGTGGACGCAACTAATGGGACTTAAAGAAAGGGAAAAGTACTAGGGTTTCAATAAAGAGTTTGACCAATTAATTAATATTCAAATAATGAGGAAAAATCAAAGTAAAATGCTTAACACATGAGATGGGACACGATCTAGCATAGGTGTACACTAATTCAAGTAAGGTTTGCGGCCCAAAATACGGCATAAACATATTCGCATTTTATTCCCATCAATAAAATAGTTAGGACATTGTCCTTATTTAAAAGAAAGTCCACCTCGAGTGCTTAATCCTTAATTACATTCTTTGCATTGTGATCATGATTCACTTGCGAGATATCACCTTTAACCTTTAAAATGATGCATATATCAACACAGGGAATCATAACAAAATAAGATGCACGCATCCTATGACTTTGATTATTTTTTACAAGAAAGATTATAAATTTTTCTTGATTAGAAACTTAGATATTTCGATAATTCCGGCCGCCTAAGGCGTCGTGGCAAGGTTGACCGGCCGCTCACGTCCACAACCATTTAGCGAAGAGATAACTCAGCTCATAAGAATTTTTAATTAACTCCATAGCCCAAAACAATTACATTTTCTAGCCCAAAGAAATAAAATAAGGTAGCCCAACTCAAATAATTAAGAAATAGAAATTCCCTAGCCCAAAGATTTAACATATAGGCCCAAAAGAAAAGAAGTACTCCCTCAATCCCAAGAAAGATGAGTACTTTTTTGGCGACACAAGATTTTATGCGGTTTTATTTTATGTGTTAAGTAGAGAGAGTAAATTAAGAGAAAAAAATAAAATAGATATAAATGAATTTTTATTTTTAGTAATAGATTATTTTGGGTGAAACAAACTAAAAAAGAAGATGAAAAGTAGAATGGAGCTCTTAGTCCTATTCACAAAATAATACGCGTACACAGCCTCCTCCATTCCCCTTTTCTAAAAAAATAACACTAAAATATTAACAGAATTCAACAAATAAACAAGAAAATGAAAACCATGACCATTACCAGAATTACACACGTACTCCCCTCAACTTCCACTTTAATTTAAACGTCCAGCACTAAAATAGGGATTTAAAGTTTATAAAACAAAAGAATGAATCAAATACCTCAATTCTAAAATCCAAAACCATTGGGCATCGGCTACTCTCCTGTCTCTCTCTCTCTACTGTGTCTCCTCTGCACAGAACACCCAAAATTGCACAAAGAGCAGCACTCAGATGGAAGGTTTCAAGGGCACACAAACCAAATCTATTCACTCTCTCACCTTCTATTTCTGTCACTAAAAGAATCAAAACAAAAATCCCAAACTATTAGATGGATTTCAGATTTTGGATGTGTGAATGCAGTAGTATGATATTGGAATACCTTCAAGAGATGTGATTGCAACTTGTGGATTGAGGATAAAGATTGGAGATGGCGGAGAATGGTGATGGATAACTTCCGGTCACTGTTACAGAATTTCATGAGTCTAGGGTTTATTTTAGGAATTAGAATGATAGGATACGCAAATGAATTACCTTAGTCGGATTGGGAAGAAAAGGGATTGAATGGACGTCTCCTTCTCTGACTCTCTACTCTATTGAATTTTTTTCAATTGTGGAGTTTGTTGTATGTGACTTAATTGTTGCATTTGACTGAACTAATTTTGGAATGGGATTTTGCAGATCATGGATAACGCGTGAAAGAGAGGAGGAAGATTTATTTTGGTGCATATTAAGTTGGGAGAGGCTCAAGAAAAGAATTGGGATTTTGGCTAGAGTTAGGATTTAATTAAAATTTGTTTAGGCACAAGACCCTTTGTAATTTATTTAAATGGTGTAGTCCATAATTTATGTTTCATAAGATCGGCTTTGTATTTTTTTTTTCTTTTTCAGATCCAACACGAATTCAGTACAATAAATAATCCTTAAGGAAATGAATTATTAGTATTGGACTTATGATTTCGCCATCGCAATATCCAGCTCATAAAATAAGTTATCAAACATTCGAATAACAATTAAATTCACCCTGCATCAATTATCCAAATAGTCACGTCATATAATCAACGAAGTTGACTCAGTCAACACATAGTTAAAACTCAAACTCAAAACTAGGTCACAACAATATCAAATAACCAAATTTACTCGTCAAATAATCCACGGACTTCACAGCATTAAATGCAAAAAATTTTAGGGTTTGAAAATTAGGGTTTGAAAAGTGATGTGTTACACATTTGATGGGCTCCAAGCACGATAGGCAATTCTCAAAGGCCCGATGCGTTTGTTCTACAAAGAGTGTGTCGTCGATATCATGTGTGCATGTATCATCCTGCATAACAAAACGATTGTTGACAATGAAGGTGAAGGAGTTACAGATTGGGCCAATTAAGATGTTGTTGGATCAAGCCACGCTATGGTTAGCGAACTCGTAAATCAGGGTGTACTTGTTATATTATACACGTGTTTTGGTTTAGAGTCAATTATTTAGTTTCATAATTAGTGGATAAGAGTTGGTTATTTAGTTTCCATAGTTCGTGGATTAGTGGTATAGTTAGTGGCATAATATTGCACGTTTCTCATCAATTAGTTATTGTATATTGTTCTCTATAAATATTTGTAATCCTTTGGCATTAGGCACAGAAGAATAGAAAAGTATATTTTCATTTCCATTAGTTTATCAAATTCTTTTTCTTTAGTTTATCAAGTTATCTAAATTTCCATAATTTAGTCATTTTGTTGGAGTTAGAATCCACTCGAAGGATTCATGTTCGTAACATTGATGCTTTCATTTAGTTCTCATTCTCCATGGCTTTCCCCAATTCTTCCACAACTCCACAGAGTCCACCCCTCAAATTGAAGGACCCCACACCTACGGCAGCTGCAAAGGAGGACGAGAATGATCGCATTGGTTCGAGCCAACAGGCGATCATGAAATTGATGGAGGAAAACTATGTGCATCAGCGTTTCGATCAACTTTCTGCCCTCTTCTGCTCCTCACCATCGTCTCATACACTTACTCCACAAGCAATACATGTACGAGATTGTTTTCCCAATCTTAACCTCGTGGACGAGGTTTGTTTTGATTCGGGAGGGAGTTTTACTCAATAGACGTGTTTGGTTTTGAGTCAGTTATTTAGTTTCATAATTAGTGGATAAGAGTTAATTATATAGTTTCCATAGTCAGTTGATTAGTGGAATAGTTAGTGGCATACTGTTGCATGTTTCTATCAATTAGTTAAATATTATTCTCTATAAATATTTATAATCCTTTGGCATTAGGCACAGAATAATAGAAAAGTATATTTCCATTTCTTTAGTTTATCAAGTTTTCTATTATAATTTAATCATTTTGTTGGAGTTAGAATCTCCTCGAAGGATTCAAGTTCGTAATAGTACTGCATGGCGAGTCTAAGAGGTTCCGCGCATTTATTACTACTCGCAAGGAACAAGCCCATTTTCGACTTCAGAAACGATATGATTGAAGAGATCTGGGCATGTAACCATTGAAGCGCATTTGTATATTTTTATTGTAGAATTTATTTTTTATTTTAGTGAAATATGTTTGATTTTTTTCTATGTTTTCATTTTTTCCAATTTATTTCGTATTTGTTATTTTATACTCCGTCCCATAATAGATGTCACATTTCATTTTTTAGAAAAAAGTCTCTCTCACATTAATATAAATATACTTTCTTCGTCCCATAAAAGATGACACATTTGGGTAATAGCACGGGATTTTAGGAGATGTTATTTTGTGTGTTAAATGGAGAGAGAAAATAGTATATTTATATTAAAGTGAGAGAGAACTTTTACCAAAAAAGAAAATGTGACATCTTTTGTGGGACAAACGAAAAAGGAAAGTGTGACATCTATTATGAGACGGAGGGAACACTATTTTCTCTCACCACCTAGCACACAAAACAACATCTCCAAAAATCTCGTGTCATATCCCAAGTGTGCCATTTATTATTGGACAGAGGGAGTATTTGATAAACATCAACAATTAATATAATTAGAGATAGTGATGCGGAAATTGAGTTAGGCTGAGATGGGTGGACGATGGGCTGAGAGACAAGTTGCTGACGTGGCAGGAAAAAATTGAAGATAGACTGTAAGACGAGTTCTCCTTATTGGTAATTCTCCTAAAAGGTTTATGAGGTTTAATTTGTAACGCCCAGACTTTTCTTTTGATTTTTTAATTTTTCTCGAAAGGGCGTTATTTTGTAAAGACGAATTAAGGCATGTCTATCAATAGGGTTCTCGGTTTATGTTTAATATTTGGAATAACACCAAAATATTTATTATTTTGTTGTGCGAAAGCAAGTTCGTACTAGGGCTGGCAAAACATACCGAAATACCGAAATACCTCATTTACCATACCGAAAATATCGAATTTTCGGTATACCGCACTTTTCGGTACGGTATGATACCTTACCGGTAGATTAAGGTACGGTAAAGGTATGGATTTTGCATATACCGCGGTATACCGCATCATACCGCAATTACGGTATGTACTGCAAAATTACGGTATATACCGTAATTTTGCGGTATATACCGTTAATAAATATATTTTTTTAATATATATATTATTTATAAAATTATAATATTTATATTTTAAAAACTAAAGAAAGATTAGAGGCATAATTCGTAAATCAGTAGCAACCATCATTAATTCATTATTCTGCCCTAATTCTAAATCTCAATTCTTCAATATTTAATATATCAAACAGGTATGATTTGCGGCATACCGCAACACGGTACGGCATACCGAAATATCGGTAAGGTAAAGGTTTTCAAATATTGACATACCGAATTTTCGGTATACCGCAATGCGGTATACCGAAAAATTCGGTAAGGTATAGGTATGGCATTTAGTCATACCGCAATTTGCGGTACAGTATGCGGTATGACATTCTCGGTGCGGTATACCGTACCGTGCCAACCCTAGTTCGTACAATGGAACTATATTCTAAGGTTTTTCGTTGGATTTCAAGAATAATAAATAAATAATTTTGGACCGATCCAATGAAATAATAAGTCAAAGTCCAATTTCAATTACAAGTATTGGGGCTAATGTAAGTATAACAAAATAATTTAGTTTTAGGTCTAGCTAATTAAAATAAAATACTATGTCTTCTGCTCCAATCTTGTAACCAAAATTACATATTATGAGCCCAATGAACAAAAATCATTTTGAGCCTAATCCTATTCTTTCAGCTCCCAGCGCCAATTTCAACGTCAATGTGCTCCAACTCTCTCCATCCGTTACAATGCAAAACAAATTCAGCAGTTAATCCCAATAATGGCCAATTAATCCATCATTAACCCGTAATTGTTAAGGGTGTTTCACTTAACGGTTGACGGCGGGCAATAGACGATCGGTGGTCCGGTTTAGGCTCGACGATCAAGAAGCGGCTGCGCGTGGGACGATTTCTTACCACAATTTCACAATCCATCTCTGCTTCCAAAATTTCTTACCACAATTTCACAATCCGTCTCAAGAATTTTAAAGGGAAATTGAGAGCTAGAACAAAGACATCTTCCAATGAAATCCATCAACTATACGAAGGTATAATTCCCTTTTCTCCTTTGTAATACTCTTAGCTCTGCACAAAATACTTAGCATAGGAATTGACATAGCAGTGTACCAAATCAGTGGCCTTAGAATCACCACCAAACCTTTTGCTAATAAAAATAAATTTCAGAATTTAGAAGCCCCAACGAAACTCAGTTCAGAACCTAAATGTAATCACTTTTGATACCAAGACACATCCTTATGAGTCTGCTAAGCTTACTTAACTCCAGGCCTAGTCTTGACTAGGACAGATGTTGGCAATTCTTTTATATTTAAAATTTAGCATTTTTTTAAAAAGGAGTTTTAAAATTGAATTCCATTTTTCTTTTTATTTGAAAAATAAATATTCAATGGAATTTCTAATACTAATTGATCTTGTTGTGACTTTTTGGTTTAATACGAAACAGTTAATAAATCATTCACAAACAGGTTAAAATTATATACTAAATGAATTGTTACGTAAATTTGTTATAAAGTTAAATTTCTTTCGTATGAAATGATAGTTTATTTGTATATTTCTTTTGAAAATAGAAAACAACCTTATGATGTTATACGCATAATAGTTAGATCATAAAAAATGGATTGGGGAAATAATTGTTGATTCAAACCATCACGGTTGAAATATTCTAAATACTTCAGAAAACAAAGCTCGCAAATTTAACATTGTTTAAATCTTAAAATCAAACAATGTTTCAAATTATGTTATTTCAATTCAATATTAATTCAATTAAGTTAGATTTATTAGTATATTAAATTATATAAAAAAAATTAATTGTAATTCGGTTCCAGTTCTAACCGGAACCGATTTTATAAAAAGATGGAACCGGTATCAGAACCGGAACTGGTTTTTCAGTTCTCGATTCCTCAATTAACCGACCGGTTCCGGTTCTGATTCCGGTTAACCGAGAACCGGGGAACCGTTTAAGCTCCCCTAGATATTATACTTAAATTATTGTTTGTGTTTATTGTTTATAGGTAATAAAAAAATTGATGGGGGCAGGGGCCCCCTAGCCCCAAGTAACCCTTTGCCACTGGGAGTAGGTGAGAGGCCACCGCAGAATCGGAAGAGTGAGGCTAGCGGCGCTAGCTGATGTGAGAGCAAGAGATAGAGGAAGCCTATACTCATGCTAGTGTACACCATGGACTGTGTGCCGTCTTTCAAGTTGGTTGGTGGCTACATTACTGGCACCGGGAAGAGGATATAGTATATGTTCCAGGAAAATGGACTAGCCTGTTGCTTTTTAAAAGTTTTAATATGCTCGGGCCTTTTTAAGTCAAAATCTCGAGCTCATTCATTGTTGGCATGGCAAAACCAGTTTTAAAGAAAAGTATATTTTGGCATGTGACCACTGAGTAAATCAAGTACTCAGCCATGTATATGTTTTAAAAATATGAAAGCTCAAATTTCTAACATTTACAAAATCCAGGAATTAGCTAGATTATTGTTATGGTAGAATCGTGACAAACAAACAAGGCCTGAAGATATTTTAATCTGAAAATCTAAAAATGGATTATATTTTATTTCTACGAAATTGATGATTAATTACTAATTATCTATTTTAATCATCACGATTTTTGCTCTATTATCTTAAAGAAAAGACACCACTAATATACATATGGTCTGATCAACAAACGTTTAAATACCTACGTCTTCCATTAAAAATCGACAAACCACATCATCCACTTACAATATTCCTTATATGGATTCACAAAAACAAAGGTTGTTCGAAACAAAAGGCCACGCATACAATACCATCTTCACAACCCCCTATTAAATCGCCAACGAATCCTATTTATTAACTCTTCTTCTTCACAAACTAAAATTACGAAAATAAAATAAAACAACTCTTCTTCTGATAAAAACAAGAAGAAGAAAAAAACTAAAAAAAAACGTGCCTTCCAACCTATCCCGGGCCTTACAGTTTATCCAATCATGGGCAGCCTAAACACCCAAGAGCCCGAAATCAAACCATTTGAGCCCGAAGAGTTCCGAAGGCACGCTCATTTAGTCATCGATTTCATCGTCGATTACTACAAAAACATCGAAAATTACCCGGTCCGGAGCCAGGTCGAGCCCGGTTATCTCTGGAAACGCGTCCCGGATTCCGCCCCCAACGGGCCTGAGCCCATGGAGGACATCCTCCGCGACGTGCGCAACGACATTGTCCCGGGCCTTACGCATTGGCAAAGCCCGAACTTCTTCGGCTACTTCCCGAGCAACATGAGCACGGCCGGATTCCTCGGTGAGATGCTCTGCACCGCCTTCAACACCCCGGGATTCAACTGGATCACCTCCCCTGCCTCTACAGAGCTCGAGAACATCGTGATGGATTGGATCGGGAAAATGCTGCAGCTTCCTCATGAGTTTTTGTTTTCCGGCGGCGGCGGTGGCGTGATTCAGGGGACGACATGCGAGGCGATCCTCTGCACTGTCGTGGCGGCCCGGGATAGGATGTTGCAGAAAATCGGGCTGGAGAATATCACGAAATTGGTTGTTTACGCCTCCGATCAGACGCATTCGGCCTTCCAGAAGGCCTCCCAGATCGCTGGGATCCGGCGTGAGAATTTCCGGGCCGTCGGGACGACGGCCCAAAATGCTTTTTCCATGACACCGGACGGGCTTCGGGCCGCGATCGAGGCCGACGTTAAGGCCGGGCTCGTTCCCCTGTTTTTGTGCCCGACCGTCGGGACCACGTCGTCCACCGCCGTGGACCCGCTCGGCCCGTTGTGTGACGTGGCAAAGGAGTACGGTATGTGGGTCCACGTCGACGCGGCCTATGCCGGGAGCGCGTGCATATGCCCCGAGTTCCGGCACTTCCTCGATGGCGTCGAAAAGACGGACTCTTTTAGTTTCAACCCTCATAAATGGTTCTTCACCACAATGGACTCTTGCTGCCTCTGGGTGAAGGACCCGGGTTCGCTCAACGACGCACTGTCAACGAATCCCGAGTACCTGAAAAACAAGGCCTCAGAGTTGAAGTGCGTCGTTGATTACAAAGACTGGCAAATTTGCCTGAATCGTAGGTTTCGGTCGCTCAAGCTCTGGCTCGTGCTCCGGACCTACGGGGTGTCGAATATGCAGAATTTCCTTCGCCGCCACGTGGGCATGGCGAAGGAATTCGAGTGCTTTGTGAGGAAGGATGCGAGATTCGAGGTGGTGGTGCCTAGAAACTTCTCCACTATAGTTTTTCGCGTTTCGCCCGTGGGGACCTATCCTGACTCGCCACGTGTCTTTGGGGACCAAGGGGCGAATGAGCTGACCGCGAAGCTGCTGGAGTCAGTCAACGAGTCCGGGAAGGTGTTCATGACGCATGCCGTGGTCGGGGGCGTGTATGTGATCCGGGTCGCGGTCGGGGCGACCCTAACCGAGGACCGGCACGTTAACCTAGCGTGGGATGTGGTGCAGGAACACGCGAGTCAGATGCTCTTGACGCTGACCTGAAAGTGTTGGAGTTGTACTCATTAACTAGGGTTTGTTGTTGAATTTAAATTTTTAATTGTGTTTTCTTGAGATGAAGGGAACTACAAATTTGGGATTTCTATTGCAAATCGTGTTGTATCTTTTGTTCTAAATATGTTGTGGGAATTTTGAGTGTTTACTTTTGTCCATTTTCTTGGTCAAATAAAACCTCCTTTTGTAAAAGGGTACATTGCTATATGTTGTGGTGTACGTTGTATTTAATATTTCTCGTAGTGTTATGTAAGAATTACATATGATACAAACTTTGGTTTTCAGTGACATATTTGTATCACATTATCCAGCTTAACTTGAAGATATAGTTTATAGTTATACATTCATTTTGACTTGGTATAAATTTATAAGTAGTGTGAAAAAAAGTGATTGGAAAAAAAGTTAAATGTAGGTGTTAGTTAGGGATTTCTTTTGGAAATAAGATTTAATAAATTGATATATTGAAGGTTAAAGTGGAGGGAGTAAAGTAAGGTCATGTCGCTTTATTAGATTAAATAGTACTAAGATTGAATATGGGATAGACCAAGATTAATTAGACATAGAAAACGTGTTTGGTTGGCCGACAATTTTATAGTAATATAATTTTAAAATATATTTAATTTATAATATTACTTACTATATTTACTTATATGCCCTTCATACCCCTCTATTCTCAATTTAATTTTACAACAACCACCTCTCCACTCAATCGCCGCCTCCGCCGGCACCACAGAAGACGAAGTTTCCAACAACATCCATTTGATCAACACCCCAAGCTTTGATCCTCTCTATCACTGCAACATCCCCCTACGCCCATCTTTCCGTCTTCGTTCGCCACCATACCAGCAAATAGCTGCTTCGACAGCGCAGCGTCGGGCAGCAGCACCACCGCCATCCCCAAATCCTTCACCATATATTCGCAAAAACGAAACCCTAATTAATTCCATCACGTCGTCGCGCCGCTGATTTGATTGGAGAACCCTCACTTATTCCAATCAAATCTCCCCCCGATTTGGTTGGCAATCAAACATGAACTCTGCCACTCCATCACCTGATTGTCCTCTTCGACGAAAATCGCCAATTTTCTAGGCATCGAATTCGATAAAATAGCAGCGTTTGTGTGAGGGCAAAATTTAGGTCTGTGGTTGACGAAGGAGAGAATAAAGGGCAAAAATGGAACTAGAGGTTAATCTTCCCTCATATTATTTTATCGCAGGGGTGAGGCTCCGACACACAGTCGGGAGACTAACCATCCGAGGTAATGTCATGGATTAATTAATCCTCCAATTTTACTTACCGAACATAGGATTAAATTTAACATAGTATTCAGTCGCACCAACCGAACACTGCCTAAGAGAACAAATAAAGTAAGAGAGACGAAGAGAGAGTAAAATATGAGAGGATTAAGTTTTTGCTAAAAAAGGAAATGACTCAACTACCTTAATATATTCCAAAATGAAATACGACTCAACTACAGTCAACTACCTTAGGACGGAGGTAGTATTAATTTTTAAATAAAAAGTGAGTATAATAATTTATAATGGAATGCGAGTATACCGATTTATTAGATTGTAAGACCTAGATACCTTAAATCAAATAAAAAGTAAATGAGATAGGAGTATTAAATTATGGACATCCTAATTTGACAATAAAAACAATATTTCATTGCAACAAAAAGGTGATTCCATCGCTTTGGCAGCCCCTACACTCCGGCCTGACATCATATGGGGGGTTCAATCAGGGTACGCAGTAGCCCTTTAAGAGGGAGACCTTAACCCAGTGGCTGCTTGAAGCCCATCTCCCAAGGCCTAAAACTTGTGTCTGATAGATGGAAGCAACTATACGGCAGTAGTGAGATTCGAACCCAGGCTCATTGTAACAAGATCTTCCCCTCCGTTGACAACTGCGTTACCCATGCGGGTCCATAAAAACACTATTTCATGACTGGGGGAGTAACATGCAGTTTGCAGTACGACATTTTTTCCCAATTTTCCTCATCTCATTTGGTCTTTTACGTACCACTAAACAGCATCGTTTTTTTAATCAACTGTAATTTGATGATTGAAAAAAGTTGTGAATAGTTGTATTAATAATTTACATAAAACAATAATTTCCCCCGTTTTTTTCACCTTTATGGGGATAATACTTAAGAAAACTATGTTTAAAATTCATTTGTACTCCATTTGTTTATCATTAGCAATAAATTAATCCTCTAGATTAGTAAATTTGATAGTTATACTATGCATGTGTGATTCACGGGAAACTAAAGGTTGTGTGATTCATGTGGATATGATGAATCCCTTTGGAAATACAAAAAAAAAATGATCATGGGAAAATCATCATCGTGATTCCGTCGCTACACATCACATGCTCACCATTTCTCTCTTGATTTATGTGATAATATTGATTGGAATTGGGTGATAAGTTGTTGCGGTAGTATTTATTCATGGGATGGTATGCTTTAGGAAAGGATGAATGTTCACAGTCATCTATCGGAATCACGGATTCTAGGCCTAAATATATTTCATCACTTAACCCTCTACTTGGAAACCACTGCATCAAGCATTTACATTGTTATTGTGAGGATTCATCGATGCACACTTGGACTATATTGGTATGACATTGTCTGTTTTAAGCAAATATCTCAAAAAAAAAAAAAAAAAAATTTGGGATATTTGCAAAAAGCCTCATACTAATTAATTGAGTAGGGTTGCACTTATATATTGCTTGCACATTTTCTAATTCTCGGATGTGAGATTATTCGAAATCCAACAGTTATTGTTGCCTTTCCAGTTGACCCAAAATTCTATAGACATACTAACTTATTGGGATGTCAATTGAGTCAGTCTAGCGGGTTATCGATCAACTCTACTAAAGTTGTGGGTTAATCGTGTATGAGTTAGTCGGATTGTGATTTTATCGGCTTAAAATTTTCATCACTAACTTAAACGTTCAGGTTTTAGGGTAGCCGGCTAATCAGGTTGCTACCGATAAAACTAAAATTTGATCAATCCAATACATAATTATGAAAATTAGTCATATACTCATTATGTCCCATAATATGAGTCACTCTAGTTATAGGCACGGGTTTTAAGAAAGTTAGTAAATATGAGATCCACTTTTTTATATTAGTTTTATAATAAAGTCTGAGTGAAGTGAGTTAATGGAATGTGATAGCTACTTACTATTTATGGTAAAAATTGAAATATGACTCTTATTGTGGGACGGACCGGAATTACAAAATGTGACTCTTATTGTGGACAGTGGGAGTAGTATATCAATATGAAAAAATATTTAATTATGATAATTTTGAGATATATGATCAAAATCAAACATGGTTAAATATTAATTTAAGATTTGTATAAATAAAATAAAATATGAACACATTTCAAGAAATTTAAAGCAAATTTTAGAATTCAAAATATTTCTTATAATGAATTTGAATTTTCTAATTTATTTATCGTTATTGATATGTTCGGATTTTGCACTATTTTAAGGCCCTTGATTGGTCTGTTTTCAATGTCTAAATCACAAATCATGTCTTTATTTTACATGTTTTATCCATTTTGGTATTTTGACATGTTTTGTGAAAATTGTGCATATTTGAGCCAAAAAGATAGAAAAAAGTCAAAGATGGAAGTCTGCAGCGTTCAAGACGTCCAGCGGCCCTCTACGTGTGCCACAGCGACCACTACGCCTATAGCGGCATGCTTCGGAGAAAGTTGTGCTAAAAATCTGAGGTTTCACCTTTTAAATCACATAGGTACATACAAATCAAATTCACAATTCAAAACCTAATTCATGCATGTCTCGACGTTTTTCCCTTTTCCCAACAACTTAACTTAATATGACCAAACATAAACATGTTCACTATATATAGTTCGTTCGCATAATAAATCTAGATCTAGCATTAATATATATCGCGCATGAGTATTTCACCAACACACAACACACACACATATTCGACACACACACACATAACACACTCGCATAACACACACACCACATGCATACATATTTTCTATGTCCTTTTTATCCCACTCTCGCTTAATTAATATGCATGAGGGTTCAAGAGTACCGATTAATCGGTTAGAAAGAAGATGAATCAAGTAGAAGAAGAAGATAATTATAAGAATACCTTTTTTGAGAAAAACGATCGGTAGAAAGTAAGTAAAGACTTGGTTCTTCAAGAATTCTTGGATCAAACTTCAATTTCTTCTCAAGGGATGCAAGATTAATGGAGTAAAGTAGAAGAAAATTGAGAGAGTATGAAGAAGAAGAGAGGGGGACGAAAATATGAGGGGGCGAAAATAATGAACTAGGGTTGGGGTCTTGGCTCTTATTTATAGAGTCCAATAAGATCTTTAGAATATTTGGTAAGATTCTACCACAATTAAATAAATAAATATTATGAAGTAGGGATGAAGAATTAACAAAAATAGACTAGGTCACAAGGCATGAAGTTTTCGAAAATTAGGCTATTTAATTAGCCAAGATTTCGTTTGGTATTTTTCCGGAGTAGAATAAAATATCACGGAGCAAAATAAATAAAATAAAAATCTCCGAACTTGAGATTGGTATTAGGCGTGTAGTATGCCTATTTAAATAAGGCATGGGTTTGTTTAATTAAAATAAGATATGGCATAATCTTTTGAGCTATGGAAAGATTTGGTAGAATATTTAAATTCTAGGTATGGAAAGAAATCAAATAAGAAGTCAAATAAAATAACTCCTTTCCTTCTACATGTGATTTTCAAAAATCACAAAATAATAGTAGGCTAGTATTTTTGGAAATTTTCTCTAATATTCTCACTCACCCTTAATCAAATAATTCATCTCATAAATTAATTAATCACATATGCCACATCATAATAGTCAACAAATTTGACTTTTCAAACTTCTCAATCAAATAAACTCATGTAATAAATTCACTTATCAAATAATTCACATCTTCCACGGCATCAAAAATAAATTCTAGGGCTCTAAAATTAGGGTTCGGAAATTCGGGGTGTTACATCCTACCACACTTAAAAGAAATTTAGTCCCGAAATTTGGTACCTTTACGGAAAGAGTTCCAGGTATAGTTCCATCATCTTATCCTCAAGCTCCCACGTGGCTTCCTCGGGCCCGTGGTTTCTCCATTGTATCTTCACGAAGGCAGTGGTTTTATTTCTCGAGGTTTGGACCTTTCGATCTAAGATTATCCGGGGTTGCTCCTCGTAGCTCCAGATTCTACCAAAATTATCCAACCTTTTCCTTATATCCATAAGACTCGAATTATCCCCTATATATACCCCCTCAAACCTCTTCTTTAAACACACTCGTACTTTACTTTACACACTTTTTGCCTCACAATTCTAGAGCATAATATTTGAGAATTCTTCGTTGTACAAGAGGTTGAAGACTGATTCAAGTGAAGATCAAGGCTACGAGGATTCTACCTTTGGGTTTTATCGTTTTAGTTCTTATATTTACTTTGTTTTCCCTTCAAACTATGTTTCTAGATTATTCTATCATGTGTAACTAAATTCATAGGATTCTAGGGATGTGTTAGTAACGACTTTGGTTATACAATTCATTTTTCTATTTAATATCCGTTTTGTTTTTACTTCGTTTCTTCCTTAAGTTGTTCCGTAATACTGCATGCTTAAGTAACACATTCGATGCAGATTTAATATAACTTGCTACATAATTGTGAGAGGAGGTTGGCGAATTAGATCCACTTAATAGACACTATAATTAGCTTCCCTTAAAATGACAGTGTTAATTGAGAGTGGAGATTTTCCAAGGGTGTTAGGAGCTTTTAGGAGTTACGAATCTAGGACTGACAACCCTAGTGTTAGTAATCTATGCTTGTACCGCATGGGCATAACTAGTGTGACTCGTTCTATCGAAGTATAAACTGTGCTAGGGTATTGTAGCTAGAATTTGTATAACCATAACTGTGAACTCGCATCCCTGGTATTCTCTTATCTCTTATATTTCATCTCTCGTTTGTGTTGCAATCAGTTATTTACTTCTTTCAAAATTCTTGTTTCCAAAAGTTTTCAAATCATTGTTTCTCCAAATAGTAGAAGATGCTTAGTAGAAGGTAGTCAGTCGGTGATATTATTCCCTGTGTTCGACAACCCGGTACTGACCTTTAGCTATACTAGATCTACCCTGTATACTTGCAGATATTTTTAGTGCTAATAAAAAGTGCATCAGTTATATTTTTTGTTTTCCTATGATGCTTCCATTTGCATCTCCTAATTTTAGTTGGGACATCAAGAATGATGATTTAAGAGTTGGTGGTAGGCCTGCTTATTCGGCCGGTTCCGGTTCTAACCGAACCGGTTGATCAATTAACCGGTTTTAATTTTTAATAAGTCCTAGAACCGGAACTAACCGGTTCCAGTTTGGAACCGGCCGGTTAAGAACTGGTTGATTCCAGTTCGAAACCGGAACCGATGTTTAATTTTAATCCAAATTTATTTAAAATTTTAAATAATTCAATACTAATAAAAATAATAATCCAACATCTGGATATATAACAAAAAATACCTAAAAATTCAAATAAATACACAAAAAATACAAACCAACGATACAATAATATTCATATATGGGTAAGAGTTATTCCAAGTGTAGTAGGTCCGGACTAGTTTATGTTGAAAATTCTTTTATAAAAAAAGGACTTCTAAAATTTAGCATTTTTTAAAAGGAGTTTTAAAATTGAATTCCATTTTCTTTTATTTTTTGCTAAATAAATATTCAATGGAATTTTCAATACTAATTGATCTTGTTGTGACTTTTTGGTTTCATATGGAACAGTTAATAAATCATTCACAAACAAGTTAAAATCGTATATTAAATGAATTGTTACATAAATTTGTTATAAAGTTAAATTTTTATCATATGAAATGATATTGTATTTGTATAGTTCTTTAGAAAATTAAAAAAAAAAAACTTATGATGTTCTACTCATAGTAGTTAGTACTCCCTCCGTCCCGCTTAAAATGACACGTTTTCCTTTTTAGTTTGTCCCAACTAAGATGACACATTTCCTTTTTTGGTAACTTTCTCTCTCCAATTAATACACTAATCACTTTTTCTCACTCCTATTAAAATATTCATTTTTCTTTATCTCTCTACTTTAATACTTACACCCACATTCTCTCTCTCTCCAATTAAACACTTTAACCAATAACTCCTAAAACCCCGTGTCGGCTAAGCAATGTGTCATCTTAGCCGGGACGGAGGGAGTAGTTCATAAAAAATGGATTGGGGAAATAGTTGTAGATTCAAAGCATCACGGTTTAAATATTTTAAATACTTCAGAAAAATAGAGCTCGCAAATTAACACTATTTACATCTTAAAATTAAACAATGTTTCAAATTACTCCCTTCGTTCCCTCGTAGTTGAGGCGGAACTTTTCGGCACGGAATTTAAGAAATGAATGTTGAGTGTGTTAAATAAATAGATAAAAAAGTAAGAAAGAGAAAAAGGTAGAGAAAATAAAGTAAAAAGTGAATAAAGTAGAGAGAATAAAGTAAGAGTGAGTAAAGTAAGAAAGAGAAAAAAGTTACTCCCTCCGTCCCAGAGAAGTTGGCACACTTTCCTTTTTAGTTTGTCCCACAAAAGATGTCACATTTCCCTTTTTGGAAAAAGTTCTCTCTCACATGAATATAAAAATTATATTTTCTCTCTCCATTTAACACACAAAACAAAACCTCCTAAAATCCCGTGCCATTTTCAAAGTATGCCAACTTCTCTGGGACGGAGGGAGTACTATATATGGAAATGACTCAACTATGAGGGAACTTCTCAAAATGGAAAAATGACTCAACTATGAAGGAACGGAGGGAGTACTTTATTTCATTCAATATTAATTCAATTAAGTTAAGATTTATTAGTATAACAAACTCTTAAAAAAATAAAATTGACTTGTAATTTGATTCCTGGTTAGGAACCAGTCGGTTCCGGTTAGAACCGGAACCAGTTTTATATAAAAAACTAGAACCGGTACTGGAACCAGAACCGATTTTTCGGTCCCGGTTCCTCAATTAACCTGTCGATTCCGATTCCGATTCCGGTTAACCGAGAACCAGGAAACCGTTTAAGCATCCCTAGTTGGTAATATATTTAGAAATACAAATTAAGTCATTAATTACATTAAAAATGTCCTAAGATACTCATTCCATCCCACTGCATGCGATTGATATTCTTTTTTGATTGTCCCTTAGTGATCAAATACTATTTTAATTAGCAAAAAACAACTCATTTACTCCCTCGTTTTTATTCTTTTCACTTTTTTCCTTTATTCTTTGTAATACTTTATACTCTCAATTTGACTCCATAAATATTATTATTTTAAATCTCATATCAAAATATATTAATCACTAATAATGGGGACGGAGAGAAAGTCATTATCTCACAGCTTCTTTGTTCGAAGTATCCTATCTTACCTTCAATTCACCATCGCTACCCTTTCTAGCCGTGAATAATCAAGTTTAATTTACAAACCTTCTTAGTTGTGAATTGACCCGTATTTACTATTTAGTCTACAATTTTTACAACCTTAGAAACCTCGTTGTTGTGAATGAAAATATAAGCCGAGAAATAGTTGTGTTTAAGCACTAAAACTAACTAAATAATTTATATATCGAAATTTGATGTTGCAACTGCAAACCCAAGACACTCCCTAGCCTTGTTGAATTATACCTCGACGATACCTGGTCCAACCCAACCCAAACCAATAAGGCAGTGGATCAATCTCCATGGCTTCACTCTCTCCTATTTGGGCCCCGTGCTTTAGTCATTTTCCGACTTGAGCCACACTTAACATGAACCTGATAAGTCCACAAAAGTGCATAATTAATGATGAAAAGATCTAGTACGGAGTATTATGTTTTTGTTTGAGTTTAAATTAATGCATTGATTTAAAGGTTAAGTAAAAAGTGCATAATTAATGGATTGTTTGTTTTTCTTGTATCACTTTTATACACTGTGAGACTAGAGCTATTATTTTTCTTCTTATAGCTAGTAGGAGTAATTTATATATCTAAACTAATGACATTGCCACTCAAAATATTTTTCTTAAACTAGCCATTTGAGCCTTTAAACATTTCTTTAGAAGTTTAAACATTTGCTTAAATGTAAACTTTCAATAGATATTTTGTGGTCTGAAGTAGAAACTTTGTTGTACATATGAAAGAAAAAGAATAAAAAAAAAAAAGATATACAAAAGAAAAATGAAAAGAAAATCACATAAATTTAGAAAGTGAGAAGAAATTTAGTTAAAGTTTAAAATTTACTAAATTTGAATTGTTGGTTAGGTGTTAATATTAATGTAGTAGAAATTGATCACTTTTGTTGTGTTGGGTTTAGTCACATTTTAGCCATATTTTCTCATATTATCAAAATTAAAGATCTTTCTGATATTTTATATTAATCACAAAAAGTATAGAAGGAATTAGACTTTGAACAAGTTTATCGTAAACTTTGCATGTTGGATAAACTTTAGAGTGTACACTTTTTCCTATATACACTTGAGAGTGAGTGAATGCGTGTACTTCAAGGTAATCAACAAGTTAGTAATGAAAGTGCACTAGTATCGTTGCTTGATTTGATTTGAATTATTATTTTTAATCAACTTAATTTATAAATATAAATATAAAATAAATTTTAAATTTATAAATATAAAAAAGTACTACATCATATATGCTTAATTTCTTAGTGTTATTATCCAAGTAAATAAGATTAGTATTTTGCATATATTTATGTTATTATTAAATATTCTTAAAATTTCAAGTTATAAAAACGATTCTATGCATATATATTTAATTTTTTAGTATTATCATCCAATAATTTAATAATAGTATTTCACATTCAATTATTTTATTATTAAATAATTCTAAGTAATAAAAATAACTATTTGTATGTATACTTAATTTCTTAGGGTTAACATCTAATAATTTAATAATAGTATTTCACCTTCAATTATTTTATTATTAAATAATTTTAAGTAATAAAACTAACTATTTGTATATATACTTAATTTCTTAGTGACGATGTTTTAGGAATGAGTTTTAATTGCATTTTCTATTCAATTTTTTGCATCAGTATTATTTTATAATATTCAAAATTATTTAAATTATTAATGTTGAGAATACTTTAAATAAACAATTTGAACAACATTTCTGAAAATCAAAACCTCAGTAAAGAGAGATATCCTTCAATTAAACCACTAAATTAAGCGGTGGATTCAAAAAATTTCAAAAGTATGGCCGCAGATCTAAAAAATTAACAATTCAAAAGAGATCCAAAATTTATCATACTAATGACGCCTAAAATGTCAGCAACATGGGTTAACCCACCCACTATTTGGCACATCGTCGACGGGGAGAGGCGTTTCAAGAGAGAGAGGAGTTTCAAGAGAGAGAGGCGTTTTTCTAGGATTTACATAGAGATAGTTGGAGGCGTTTTTCTAGGATCGTGGTGGAGAAAGAATGGAGGATTTACAGAAGAATAGAGGGGAGAAGAATGGAGGATTTAGAATGGAGGGAAGAAGAATGGGGGAGTTTCTAGGATTTGCAGAGAAGAGATAGAAACGTAAATTAGAAATGAATTGGGGTTGGTGGGGTTGGTGGGGTTTGTGGTTAATTAATAAATGTCATTAAATTAGCTTTAATTAAGTGTAATAAAGGGAACTCTAATTTTTACTAAAAATGGAAAGAATGCAAATAACTTGGGACGCCCAAAAAGGAATATAGTGCAAGTAACGCGGGACGGAGGGAGTATTAAATAAATTTAAAATTCCAAATCATATAACGACTGCATATATTTATAGTACATACATAATTTTTTAGTATTATCATCAAATAAAATAATCATAGTCATTCGCATCCAATTATTTAATTATTAAATAATTTTTTAGTTACTACTAAATTATAAAAATGACTAGATGTCTATATACTTAATTATCATAGTGATTCGCATCGAATTGCTTTATTATTAAATAGTTTTAAAAATTTTAAATTATAAAAATGACTATACGCATATACATAGTAATTTCTAAGTAAATAATCATAGTCATTCACGTCTCATTATTAAATAATTTTTAAAATTCCAAATTATAAAAATGACTACATGAATACTATATACTTAATTTCTAAGTGTCATGATCATTAAACGAAATAATCATAGTGTTGAGGTTTGTATACAAAAAGATGTTTCGAGCGTACTTGCCTTTGTACAGTCAGCTCATGCATGTATACAAGAAACGCCACATCCACTTGTTTACCTAACTATAAGAATAAATAATATAATATAAGGGTTTATTATTGAAATATAATAAACAAGTCTAAGGCTTCTTAATAAGAAGGTCAAGTAGGGAAATTCGATAAATCTCCTCATAAGTTTTCCAGTAGGGGATTTGGCCAGATCTAGTAAGAAGAAAAACGTATTCACAACCTAGATAGGTTTTGGCTACCTATTGGTATGGTTGCGGTGTTTGTGATAATTCTCTCTTATCTAAGAAGAGATTAGTAACACCTCAAACATGATATCTTGGGTGGTAGTAATTGAATAACATGAAGGTATTGAAATATTATTTCATATAATTCGTGTGCTCAGTGTGGTATGATTAAATCCCTAAGAGGTGATCCCCAAAGAGTTATTTGAAAAAAAAAATTTATTATTCAGAAATTTGCGCAGCTGGAATTGTATTCCACGAATAATAAATAAAGTTTCAAACTAGAAAACTCTTCGGTGAATTAATTTCATTCAAGTCACATAGCAGACAAAAGAATTAAATTGATGGATCAAGGCAATCTTGTAAAATAAAATGGACCCAAGTTATTTGTAATTTGGTGATTAAGATGGGACTGCAATATTATTCTTTAGTGGAACAAAATAATATTTCATTGATAATATATTAAATCATGGGTCATTTGATCTAATTAGATATTTATCTAATGGGAGAGTGATGCACTTTTTATTAGCACTAAAAATACCTGCAAGTATACAGGGTAGATCTAGTATAGCTAAAGGTTAGTACTGGGTTGTCAAACATGGGGAATAATATCACCGACTGGCTACCTTCTACTAAGCTTCGTTTACTATTTGGAGAACCAAGAATTTTTTGAAAACTTTTTAGAAAACAAGGAAACTGAAAGCGGTAAACAATTAATTGCAACAAATAATAGAGATAAAGGTATGAGAGATAAGAGAATTTCAGGGATGTGCGTTCACAGTTATGGTTATACGAGTTCCAACTACAATAGCCTAGCACAGTTTATACTCCGATAGAACGAATCACACTAGTTATGCCCATGCGGTACAAGCGTAGATTACCAACACTAGGGTTGTCAATCCTAGATTCGTAGCTCCTAAAAAAGCTCCTAAGACCCTTGAAAACTCCTCACTCTCAATTAACAGTGTCGTTTTAAGGGAAGCTAATTGTAGTGTCCATTAAGTGGATCTAACTCGCCAACCACCTCTCACGATTATGTAACAAGTTATATTAAATCTTCATCGAATGTGTCACTTAAACATGAAGTATTACGGAACAACTTAAGGAAGAAACGAAGTAAAAACAAAATGGATATTAAATAGAAAAAGGAATTGTATAACCAAAGTCGTTACTAACGCATCATGATAGAATAATCTAAAAACATAGAATGAAGGGAAAACAAAATGAACATAAGAACTAAGCAATAAAACCCAAGGTAGAATCCTCGTAGCCTTGATCTTCGCTTGATTTCGTCTCCAACCCCTTGCAAAGGGAAGAACTCTCTCAACTTATACTATAGAATTATGAGGCAAAAAGATGGTAAAAAGCAAGGTATGAATGAAGAGGTTTGAGGGGGTATTTATAGGGAATGGTTCGAATCCTATTGGTAGAAGGAAAAATGCGGCTTATTTTGGTAAAATCTGGAGAGAAAATTGGTCAACTCGTGCGCCGCATTTTCGCAGCGGACCACTGCACTTGGCCAGCGGTCGTTGTGCGATGTCCGTAGCTTCTGTCCAATTAGATAGCGGAAGTTGCATGTGTTGTAGCGGTCGCTGCAAATTAGTCCAGTAGCTTCTGGAGATTCCCGAGCGGACGCTACTAGCTCCCCAACGGTCGCTAGGCGTCTTCACTTTTTCAGCACAACTTTCTCCGGAGCAGACCGCTATAAGTGTAGCGTACGCTAGGCTCCAGCGGCCGCTACGCATGGTGCAACGAACCGCTGGATGGCTTGAACGCTCCAAACTTCCAACTTTGACTTTTTCATGTCTTTTTGGCTCAAATATACAAAATTCTCACAAAACATGTCAAAATACCAAAATAGATAAAATATACAAAATATGGCTATGAATTGCAATTTAGACATTAAAAACATACCAAATAAAGGCCTTAAAATAGTGCAAAATCTGAGCGTATCAGTGAACCCAACATCTATTTCATTCCATGGATCCCCATTCTAGCCCAATAAGTCTTTTGTAAATAGTGGTGAGATGGGGAAACCCTATCATACAATTGACACAATTCACAACTCAAAACCCGAATCCTAGCCGCCGATAACTTGGCCTCTCTCTCTCATTTTTGTCTTGATTTTTGAGCCAATAGAATAAGGAGATCTAAGGTTTTGGTTTAGCCTTGTCTTGTTCATTCTAATCCATATAATTGAATTGAGATAGATTGTTTTGTGTGGAGTTCTTTCTAGATCTCACCAAGCTTTTATTGATTATTCAAGATCCACCCACACGGATGAATTACATGGACAAAGGATAGAGTGAAAGATTTGTGGTCGATAAATCAAGGATTACCGGGAGATGCAGCTAGCAACGACAATCCTATGATTGATCAAGAGGTAACAATCGACTAAATCAAATTGCATGATCATGTGTTTTGATGTGTTTTATCTATAGATCTAGTTTATTGCATGAAATTGGAATCGAATGCACAATCACCTAAATAGATCCGTAAGGATTTGTTTGTTTTCTGTGTCTTCTGCTGTGGTAGTCCCAACACATAGTAATTCGCATCCAATTACTTTATTATTAAATGATTTTCTAATATCTGATTATAAAAAATGACTACGTTCATATATTTTTAATTCTTAGTATTTTCATCTAGCGAAATATATCAGTATTTGATCGGGCTCGTTGCAAGCATGGTTTTATAGGTTTTATTACACTAACGTGGCTAATAATGTACAAAAGGAATGGTGAATTTGAGTGTGCAGGAGCTATAAAACGAAGAAAATGGCAAGTGCTGGAATGTCCGGAGCTAAGTTGATCCGCTGCGCCGACAAGTTAATCCAATGGAGTCTATCACCTGAAGTGATGAGTCACGGGAGAGAGAGAGAGAGCAGATGCTATCTCAGAGGGGCATAATTGTCAAAGATAGGATGGGCTTGCCCTAGGGATTTGGACCTAACATCATCTTATAAATATGGAGAGAGTGCACAAAGTTCATCATCATCGATCATCATTTCCAGTCACCTTAAAATTCACTTAGTTTATTTGTATGGAGTAAGGAGTCAGCTAGCTGCAGCAAGAGTTACCGTTTTCCACCTCAGAGTTCATCTCTTCTATCTCATCAAGGAACGAGAGACTCAGATCTACATAGAAGTCGTCCTAGTTCGAGTTTTCGTAGCACCCCAAGGGGTTAAAACAATTTCAATTTTGTTTTTAGTTCATCGCTTCCACAGATTAGTTGTTTTCCATGATTATTTTCAGCTACTCTCTAGTTTCTTTTCTGTTGTCGTTTGATCTTTATATTTTGTGCTGGAATTCTGTTTTCATCGCTTTTTATCGAAGATCCTTTTATGAAATGGAGTTTTTAGTTCAAGTTGTTTCAGATCTGGTGTTTTCTGCTTTGATTGTTTTTATTTTCTTTAATTCAGCTTTGTTTATGCTTTCGTGTAGGTAGATTTACATTTCGGTTCGCCAACTTGCATGAAGTAGTTTAGATCTGCTTTTATTTACGTAATTTTCATATGGATCTATGTTTGTTTTGTCTGATTTCATGTTTTTACGCTTGTGCTCTGTTCTAGATCTACTTTCATTGTTTTTATTTCGTTGCTTGGTGAAGAAGAAGATAAAAATTTGTTAGAAATGCAGTATCTGTTACCTTTTAGACGTTACAGCTTTTAGATAGTGCGCGCGTTTTGTGTTAGTGGTCCCGAGTACCCTTGTCTTTCCATTTTTAACTTAGTTGATCAAGTTACTTTTCTCTAGTTTAGCTTGATCCGTTTAGTAATTTAGTTGATCAATTCTCCCTCTTAGTTTACACTTAACCCACTTAAAGTGTGGCCGCAGCCAACTTCCCAAATGTCTCCCAACTCCACTCGCATCCATCCCTGTGGGATTCGACCCTTATTTCCCTTTACTAGATTAATAGTATTATGGGTGTCTGAGTCTCTTTGTTCACACACCCAGCGACCAGTAGTTGTCATCCAGCACAATGACGGACCCAGAAAATAGAATTCGTGGGATCGAATAAAAGAATATATAATTTATAGTATATAATATTTAAATTATTGTTATTATTATTATTAAAAAATATATAGTATTTTTTAAAATAATTATTATAATAAATATGTGAGTAGAAATAATGAACACATCATACAACTTCGTAGTATAATTTAATTATCTAGTGTGTGCTAAACTTTTTAATATTTCAATTTATATTTAATTTCTTATATGTTGTGCATATTATTTAATTTATTTGTTATTTTACAAATATTATTATTATTTTTTTAACTACAACTAGAAATAAAAAGAACTGTTAACGACACAACTACCTTGGGATGGAAAGATTAATTATTAATGTTTTAGGCAAATAATAGTGTTATCATCCAATTTCTTAGTGTTACCTCCATTTATGAGATTTCCCTTAAATAAATGTCTCTGTTTTCTTTTTGTAATGATCATCCATGTTTAATATTTCCATATTTTCATATATAAACCATATAATTTGATATTGATTAACTTTACAAATATAATAAAAAGGTAATTAAGTAAAGGGATAATAGTTAATAAGAAAATCGGTTTAAATAAAAACCAGTTTAAAATTAAAGGGCAATTTGTGTGAATAATTTTTGTCAATGTTTCTTCTCTTTGGGTTATTAAATCCATACATATCTAATTAAATTAAAGACAAAATTTAGTTAACCTAAATCAAATTATGAAAGCATCAATAGGAATATTCATTAAAGACCCATTCCTACATTCCAAATTAATTTGAAAATTTTCACCAGGTTAGTAATTAATTGAAATTACCATTATTAATATTATTAATCTATTTGATATATCAATCAACAACAAAATATATCAATCAACAACAAAACTCAAATAACTTAGTCAACTTGTAGGAAATATTAAGGATTACATTTAATCCCAATCAATTAAACCATGATTTAAAGCAATTAATCTAATTAAATTCAAGTAAATTGAGAATAATTTGATTGATTTGAAATCAAAGTAATTAAATCATAATTAAAGTAATTAAATCGTTAGGTTTGAAAAAACAATCCCTGGCAGCCTCTGACTGAAACCGCAATTAGGGTTTTGGGCATACACGTTCACAAGGCACACGGGCTGCCACCCTGGCAGCCTCTGTTCCACGTCGCGATGCCAAGCCCGAACAGCCAGCCCGTGATCAACTCCTTGCCGCTGTCAGTGGTGGATCTAGATCGGAGTGCGATAAATAGTTATAAAGATTTATAATTTCAAAATCCGACCGATGTTTTAATCATTTTGTATATTTTTCGACAATAAACATCATTATACATAAAAATGAGAATATTTTTAGTATTATATGAATAATTTATATAAAGTTTATAATTGCATGATAAGATGCATGCTATTATTTGAAATCTCTATCACATTATAACAGCATTATTGTAAATTTATAATTTTGATAATATTTTGAAGGGATGGTTGAATTCTTGTCAGTCACATTTTTCAAAATCTGAAAAATTAAATCACGAAATATGCAATGGTGGGTCAGCTGATTTTTAACACATCGCCCATGACATAAACAAGTATCAAAGCTAGCTAACACAATCATAACACTTCCACGTGTTTAGAGTCAGGTTGCTATATCATCGCATATTTCACCGAGAATGAGATGGATGAAATAATTGCGAAATTTTCATGTTTACGTGATTTGATTTTCATATTTTGAAAAGTGTGAATCAACTAGAATTTGACCATTTTTTATTTATTTATTTGACAATTTACCATATTTATAATCATGGAAATGTAGTACTATTATAATATCGAGAACCCTAATTACAAAATGTTTGATGGTGAAAATTTTGTAAACCTTGGCCGGTCATAATTAATGTAACTATATCAGGTAGTAGACTACAAAGACTGGCAAATCAGTCTAAGTCGCCGCTTCCGCTCCATCAAGCTATGGATCCTCCTCCGCAGCTACGGTGTCGCTAAGCTCCAGCAGCTCATCCGTCGCCACATCAAAATGGCAACGGATTTCGAGCTGCGGATAAAAGCGGACAAGCGGCTCGAAGTGGCGGTGCCTAGAAACTTCTCCACCGTCTGCTTCCGCATTTCGCCGATCCAAATCAGAGGCGAAAACCACGTCCCCGACGACAAAACATGGATTAACAATCTCAACGCAAAACTGCTTGAATCGGTAAACGAATCCGGCAAGATTTTCATGACGCACGCTGTGAATGGCGGCATGTATGTGATTAGAATCGCCATCGGAGCGAGCTTTACTGAAAATCGGCACATTAACCTGGCGTGGGAGGTGGTGAAGGAGCATGTTGATGAAGCAATGTTGCTCGCTGCCGAAAATGATATGCTACACAATTTATGCGAGCATCACCACTGAGCATCATACTCATTTAATATATGTACTCATTTAATATATGTAAGTGTTGTTTATTTTGTTTTATATATTTAGTTTGATTATAATATATTTTAAATTATTATTGACCTTTTAATTTTACAATTTTCATAAAATTCAAAGCTCAATTTGTTATTTTATTCAATTGTTGAAGTTAAAGAGAAAATAAACAAATCGAGCCCCTTTTTTGGAAATTAAAAAATTAAAATGTCAATAATTATTTTTAATGTATTAAAATTAAATTAAATATATAAAATAAAATAAACACTACTAAACATGCATTAAATGAACATAATACTACATATGGTACTTACATTAAATACGTATGATATTATTTCTCATGGTTAATATATGTAATAAAATAAACACTACTAAACTTGCTTAAATGAGATACTTACATAAGATACATGTGATATTATTTCTCATAGTTAATACTATACTAGTATGCTATTATTTTAAATTTTATTATACCTTATATTCAGTTACTCAGAAGACAAAACAAAGTCAAGGATCCATCCTTGAAATAAGACAATCAAATTTCTTTTAAAATTAAAAATTAAATATTTCTTTAATTATAAGATCTATAATAATAAAGTTTATACAAAATACTTCTTCACAACTACTAATTTACATTTCAATTAGTTAACACCCATGCCGTGCCGACCTATTTTATTTTCTTTACAATTATTTTATACTATGAAATAATTTAATGAAATGATATCGTCATATGAAATAATAAATATAAATAATAATAATTTATTATGAAAAAATAAATAGTCAAATAACTGTCCAAATAAAATAGTGTACAGAAATATATTGATTCATGAATTTAGCAAAAAAAAATACGTACATATTTTTGTTAATATTAAGATAATTTGAAGTGAAGTATTTATATTTATTTTAAGAATATTCGATATTAACAATATCAATACATTAAGATTTAATTGAAGAGAAATTAAGAGCATTTGTTTATAAGTTGGAGCATAAATAAGGTGTGATAATATGACTAATAATATAATTTATATTTGAAGTCTTAAGGTGTTCAAATATATTTTATTCACTTATATTTTATACTTCATCAATCATATCTATATGTTTTATTCAAATTACAAAATAACCCCGTAGTATTTTGTTAATATAATAAGATTTTCTTATTAATATATTTATATTATAGTATACTACTATTATTTATTAACAAATTATTTTGTTTTGCAGTACAATTAACTAAGAAAAAATAATAAATTGTAAATTATTAATTAAAACAAAATAAATAAACATAATTGGTCACAAATTAATGGAGAATAGTAATATATTAAAATTAAAAAAAGAAGTAAAACATCCAAAACAATTAAAGTCCAATTGGATTTGAATACTCATTTAGCATTATGGAATTTGTCAATTAGTCCATTAATTTTGCATTTAATAAAAATTTTAGCCATATTCTCATTTGAAAATTATTTTGGATATGCTATTGTGTAAACTCATAAATGGGTAGGTGCAGTTCAAAAATGCGAAAAGAAAGAAATAAGATGTGTATTGGAGTATTTTCAGCACCAAAAGTGAATTTTCCCGTATGAATATATATAGATGCTCCAAACACGATCTCGATTTTTGTATCGGCAAAGGGCTTGAGAATCCATGTAGATTCAAGTCGCTGTGACAGGAACAAAATGTGTTATTAAGCTTGTGAGAAATTGGTAAGAATTTTCTATATATGCTCAACCTTGTTCGCAAGAGGTTTATGACAATAAAATTGTACTATAAGAAGTTCAATATTGAAAGACTTTTTTTAATTTCCACAAAATAGTGACCAATTTCTATACCAAATTCAACGATGTTCTCCCTGGTTAATTTATATGATACGTAACACGAACAGCTTTCAATTCATTTTGTCCATTGTTGTTTGTGAATGAGTCGTTTATATAGATTTCCTTAGATAGATTGTTTAAAATTGGCTTAATAGTCTCTTGGATTCTACTAACCATTCGTATTTCTGTGTTAATTAACATTGATCAGCATTGATTGTTGTAAAATGAAGAGAAGACTGAGAGATGCATTCTTTTATTGTTACCAAGTACTTTTTTTTAATTTTAATTGAACAATTTCAATGGGATGTAATCAATACATGCTTATGAAACTGCCGTGAATCACCAATCTGTCGCATGTTGATATATAAATTCATTATTAAAAATTATTTTAATTAAATTATAATTTCAATTTAAAATGGCATTCTAACAAATATCCCTAAAACTCCAATTTTATATATGTATAGATATAGGTATAGGAACTGAGCAATATCTCAACATGATAACATAAACCCAAATTGTATCTCATAAATCAACGATACCAACAACCTAAAAATCAATTTTGAACCTTATTTAAGAACTTCTCTAATTTAATTGAGCAATAAATAAAAACCAAAAATGAAAGAAATTAGGATATATCAGCATAGAGACGAACGAGGAAAACGTGTTAGCTCAGCCTTGGACTGCAGAAAGTGGCACCACACACATGGTTCATGGTTCGGTTGTAAAGCGATTGTTGATCATCCCATACCTTTGTAATCTTCTTAGCACAATTCATAGAGGCTACTATGCCTCGTTGGCCCAAATAGATGACTATCTACATAGAAAACACAAGTCTCTTTAGCATGCTTTGTTCTCACTCACAAGTCCCCCTAAAAAAAAATTTCTAGGCTCACCTATCCCAAAAATTGCTTGAGCTAATCATTCTTTAGAAAAGAATATGCATCTTGTTAGAATGATTAGCCCCTATCAAATATATTTAGCTCTCCTCGAATGTGGAATGTCATTGCATATTCCCTTAATCCCTCTCTTTCTGGCCTGTTTCATTTCATTTGTGTAACCCTCTGCTTTATAATTAAGAGTTGCTCTTTGTCTGTTCCTATGTACTAGCGTCACCTCTACTTTTGCTCATGATGTTACATTCCCACCAGCTTCCGTTCAGTTCATGTCAAAGTCACATCGTAATGTGATAGCTTTGGCTCTAATACCATATGTAATGTAATGATCCTACCAGATCGACAGTTGTCCGCACAAACCAAACCAACACAAGTCTCTCCAATATATTTTGTTCCCACTCATACACCCCCTGAAAGACTTTCTAGGGGTCAACCACCTCAAAATTGTATCAGGTTAAGTTGGAGTTCTTATGAGATGGTTGTGAGAAAAGAAGATACATCTTGTTAGATGATATTTTTCACTATTAATACTTCAATCATTTTACTTTTCTATTTCTCTTACATTTTGATGAGATTGGCTATTTCGCATTAAAGACTAGTATCGTTCCAAACCTATTTGGATGAGATTGGTGTATTATGCTCATGAAAGACACAATAGGTCCGTCCAATCTTAGAACCAGTGTTTTAAAAACCGGATGGACCGGCTGGTTGGACCGGTTCGGCCGCGAACCGATAGTCTTTCCGGTCCGATTTGGCATCTTAAACCGTCAGACAATTGAGCCGTTTTGAACCGGCGAAACCGGGCGGTTCGGCTGGAAACCGCTGCTCGGTTCGACCGGTTCCACATCCAAACATTAAAAAAAGAAAAATTCACAGCTGCGATCCTCTCCTTCTCCAGTGCTTCCATGACCACAGCTCCTCCTTCTCCGGCACTTCCATGGCGCCGCCCCCTCCTACTTCAGCGCTGGCGAATCTAGTAACTTTCAAGAGACATTTTGGCTAAAAAATGAAGTAGATGTAAGGTCTGATATTGAAGAGGAGAAGAGAGAGAGATATGAGTGTGAGGTATTCGAAATAGAGAAGAAAAGAAGAGAAAGTGATACTTGATGTGATGTAATTGGATAGATTATCAAAATTAATTTAAATAAATAAATGGCTTTCTACCTTCCCCATGCATTGTTCAGAGAGAAACGTGACTCTTCATTCTACCTAATAATTGTTGGAAAGAATCAAGTAAAGAAGAAGAAGATTGGTGTAGATTACAGAAGATTGATTGAGATCACATAATTAAGGGAATTAATATATTCTTCCTATTATGTAATTAGGGTAAATCTTACCATGTGAATATCCTTCTCTAGCCTATTAAAGGGCGTGTACATTGTAAAGAGTAGAGAACAAGTTGAATGAATAATACACATATCTTTCAACATGGTATCAAGAGCATGGTTTTCGATTTCAATCAGTAAACTCAGAATTTGATTCATCATTGTTCGATACCCTCCTCAAACCTTCGACCAAAAACAGGGCAGAAATCAAATCTCAAACAGACAGAATCAACATGTCAGACGGTGAAAAGGAGAAGCCAAACCTAGACGATTCAAGGTTGAGAATGAGCAAACATGTCACCTTGGCAGTCAAGCTCAATGGGAATAACTATCCCCTCTGGCACAAACTGATGAGGATAGCCATTGGAGGAAGACGAGCCAATCGACACATCACAGGCATACCAGCGCCACCGGAACTGGGAACGAAGGGCTATACCGAATGGGAAGAAACCGACATGATCGTATTCTCATGGATAGTCGACAATATCGAAACTGATATTGTTGTGGACTTCACGCACCACCAAACCACAAAGGCTTTATGGGAGAGTCTGTTCGTTACCTTCGCGAGCACCTCCGATCCGTACCTGTTATATGATCTGGAGGAAAAGGCGAGTAAGATAGTACAAGGAGAACAAGGGCTCGAAACTTACTGGCGACGTCTTCACGGAATCTGGATAGAAATAGATCGATGCGAAAATCGCCCGATTGACTGCTGCGACAAAGGAGTCGGGCAATTCCGAACATACATGGGGACAAGGCGGTTGTTCAAGTTTCTCACAGGATTGAGTGAGTGATATGACAGAATCCGGCGAGACATCCTGAAGGAACATCCACTGCCCTCAGCCGAAGTCGCGTATGGACGAGTGAAGCGAGAGGCTACTCGGCTCAAGATCATGCCGCCGGCAGCAAGCTCAGATTCCTCGACCGGTGCGACTACCGGTGACTCATCATCGGGCGGTATCAGGCAAGGCTTCGCAGCTAGAAATCGCGCACAGCAACGCCCAAACCACCAGCCGCCGCCGCCACCAAGAACCGCCACACAGACACCCAACCGCCGTAGATTCAAACCCGAAAAATCAAAAATGTGGTGCTCACACTGCGGAAAGAACAAGCATAAAAGAGAAACATGTTTCCTCCTCGTCGGATTTCCGGAGTGGTGGGATGAGAATCAGAAGGACAAAGCTCGTCTTGCAATTGGAATGGATGATGGAGGAGGGATGTTCCCGCAAGGGGCGGGCAACCGGGAGGTCGCCGTCGCCCGTGGGAGAATAGGGGACGGCGGCCAGCCGCAGGGCGGAGGCGGCAGAACTGGTGAGGCGGCGACCGGAATCGCAGAACAGAAGGGAGGCGGCACTTCGTGTGGAGGTACGGGATTGGGGTTGAAAAATCCTAATCCCCAATTTAAATTGCTATTTGGTCCCTCAAAAATTTGTGATGCTAGAAATATACCCCACTGCATGAATCATGTTCAATCTAGTCCCCCAAGTTCCAATTATATGCAATTAGGTCCGCAGAATAAGGAAATTCAAGATAGGCCCCCTATAATTGCTGAAAAATCCTTTTTGAGTCCGAATCGTTTTGCCCCCCTTGATAGTATTCCAATTGCGTGTGTTGCCCAAAGTACATCTGATTCTAAAGAGAAAGGGTGGATTTTTTACTGTGGGGCGACGGATACTATGTCTTATGATAAAAATGATTTTTCTGAATTTGATGGAGTAACGAAAAGCCACATACAAACTGTTGATGGGGAATTGACTGTTGTGAGAGGGAGTGGAACCATTGAGATTTCTCCGACCTTAAAGCTCAAAAATTGCCTCTATGTCCCAAAATTGTCTCATAAGCTCATGTCTATTAGCCATGTGACGAAAGAATTAAACTGTACGTTACTTATTCATCCAAACTTCTGTGTATTACAGGATATCAGGACGAGGAGGATAATTGGGCGTGGCACTGAGCGTCAAGGCCTCTATTACGTGGATGAGATTGCTCAACAAGGTGGCACCGCAATGCTTGCTCACGGATCTGCTAATCGGGAAAATCATGGACATTTGGAGATCCACGGGTTTACAGATGCTGATTGGGCAGGAAATCCAAATGATAGAAAATCAACTGCGGGTTATTTCACCTTTGTAGGGGGAAACTTGGTCACATGGCAGAGCAAAAAACAAAAGGTGGTAGCGCTATCAAGTGCTGAAGCAGAATTTCGAGGAATCAAGAGTGGTTTAACAGAATATGGTTGAAGAAGTTGATGACAGAGCTGGACTTGAACTCGCAGAAATCGTGTAAGTTGTTTTGTGATAACAAGGCGGCAATCAGTATATCTGAGAATCCAGTCCAGCATGATAGTACCGAACATGTCGAGGTGGATCGACATTTCATCAAAGACAACATAGAATCCAAGATTGTAGAACTTCCCTTTGTGAGATCTGAAGACCAGTTGGCGGATATCCTTACAAAAGTCGTTGATGCTAGGAGCTTCCGTGAGGTATTGGGCAAGTTAAGAATGGGTGATCCCATTACTTAACTTGAGGGGGAGTGTTGAAAAGAATCAAGTAAAGAAGAAGAAGATTGGTGTAGATTACGGAAGATTGATTGAGATCACATAATTAAGGGAATTAATATATTCTTCCTATTGTGTAATTAGGGTAAATCTTACCATGTGAATATCCTTCTCTAGCCTATTAAAGGGCGTGTACATTGTAAAGAGTAGAGAACAAGTTGAATGAATAATACACATAAATCTTTCAACAATTATGCCTAGTCTATATCTCTACAAATGATAAATTAGCTACTGTTTAATTCAAAGTGTACAAGTAATATGTAATTGTTCATTTAAATACTGTATTTTATTCAATTTATTGTATATATGGACGTTTTTTTGCACGTTGAGGTGATGAAAATCATATGTTTTATAACATAAATATTTATATATATGTTTTATACAGTATTCTGGTTCGACCAATGGTTCGACCGGTTGGACCAGTTGAATCGTGAACCGATAGCCTTACCGGTTCGCTTGTCGGTCCGGTTTTTAAAACATTGCTTAGAACTCAAACATTCATCTAAATTAGATAAATTATACTCTCTACATCTCTCATTATTCACTTTTTTATTTTGATTCGTCCATTACTAATTATTTTCATTTTATTTTTACTACTTTTTGTGATAAATCTCATGTTCCACTAAATCAATCGCTCTCATTTTTATTATAAAATTAATAACACAAAAATAAAATTCACATGCTACTAACTTTCTCAACTAGATTTTTTATATTTTTTTAAAATCTGTGTCAAATTAAAATGAGGCACATATGATGGTATTATGGGACTGAAGAAGCAAAAATATGGTTGGATAGCCCATGGTTTTGGGTAGGAAAATATCTACGTTAATAAATGGAACAAAGCAAAATCATATAAACATTGGGCCTACACAAATTAAAAGCCTCCAATAATATGAGTCCATGTTTTAACAACCACCAAATATTTACACTTAATTATTTCTTCAAAAACGACACTTTCTTTGAATTGTCGGCAACTCAAATTATCTGTCACGCTCTGTTACACCAACATTCTACGCCTCGTAATCTTGTACCTTGAGGTACCACACATTAGATCAAAATCAGTTTCGATTCGAGATTTCTGTGTTTTTTTTTTCCTGCATGCGGATTCCGGAGATGATGAAGCGCCGGCTCCGCCGCGGCGAGGCGGTGGAGTCCGCGACCACGACGTCGTCATCTGCTGCTGCCGCAGAGCCGGTGGAGTGGGAGATGCGGCCAGGAGGAATGCTGGTGCAGAAGAGGAGCGAAAGCGCTCTTGTAGACTTGGCGACGCCGAATCTGCGGATTAGAGTCGTGTACGGAGCTGTTTCGGTTCAGATCTCGGCCAATGCGGAATCAACTTTCGGTTAATTTCTCTCTCTCTCTCACTCAATTGGATTGAATTTATGGTCTGATTGTGGTGAAAACTATAATGTGGCTTGAATTTTGTGGTGAATTGTTTTAATTTTGATTGTAATTTGAATTTGGGAAGGCGAGCTGAAGAAGCTTCTCACGGCGGAGACGGGACTGCAGCCGGCGGAGCAGCGGCTTATCTTCAGAGGAAAAGAGAGGGAAAATGGGGAGTATTTAGACACGTGTGGAGTCAAAGATAGATCAAAAGTCGTCTTAATCGACGATCCAGAAAGCAAGGAGCGGCGGATGGTCGAGATGCGGCGGAAGGCCAAGATCGAGACGATCCAACGGCTGCTAGACCACGTGTCCACGGAGATAGATAGGCTCGTGGAGCAGGTTAGTATATCTTTCCAATTTTACCCCTAATTTATCTTAGACCAAATTTAAGTTCGCATTTATCCGAAAATGAATAAAAAATAGTGATATTAGTTCATTTGTATTTTTATTAAATAAGCGTTTGGAGAAAAAATCTAAGTAGATTTGTTGTCCACAAAGCATAGATTATATCTTGACAAATTTTAAATGTTTGCATAACTATTTTTTTTAATAATTTTAGTAATGTAAAATAAGAAGATGGGAATTGGTAGGTGATAAGGCTATTACTACTGCAACGGTTTAGCTGTCTATGATCGGTTTAGTGTAATTAAATTAAACAACCTGTAACAGCTGTTAATTAAATTTGTGGCTAATTAGAATAATTAATTTGACTGTTTGGTTTACATTTATTTTTTAAAAAAAGATTAGAGGATTATGCTCTATACATGTTGGCATGAGTACAATTAATTTATTTACGCGTACCTATGAAATTTCTTATCTTAGGAGTAATTAATAATTTATCTAATACTATAATTTTCGTGGTCCCTCATTTCGTTGTCCTAATAGCATAATTAATGTTCCATAAATTACACGTGGGGCTATGACATGATCCTATGGCTTGTTTTAAATTAGAATTCATCTTCAACTTTTCTTATACTACAGAAAAGGGATAGTTAATGGAGTACAGTACAATCACTTAATTTACACTTATTAATTGTTGTAAAAATTATCAAGTTTAATCAAACTCTAATCAAATCTCATAATTTTCAATAGCTGATTAAAATCTCCATTGGGATTTAGGTAGATGTAATAGAGAAATCAATTGCAAATGGGAAAAGAGTAGCAGAGCTGCAGATCACAACGTTGATCGAAATGCTGATGCAACAAGCTGTGAAATTGGATAACATTCCAGCTGCTGTTGATGTATGTGCACACAAAGACTCACAAGTATGCCTATCCTTATTCCTCATTATCTGATAAAATTTCAATTAATGCAAATATATTTGAAAAATTAAAAGTACAAATATTCGTTGCAGGGAGAAAGAGTGCAGAAATGTGTTGAGAAACTGGATGTTCTCAAGGTACTAAACGCGAAGCAGAAAGTACCACCTTCAGTTGTGGCATCTAAATGGGAAACATTTGAACCATCAAACCAGTGGGAACTCTTTGATTGATTGATAATTAGTTGTTTCCTAGTGATTATTAACTCCAATTTATTTGGTGAGTATGTTTGTGTGTGTGATATACATTCCTTCGATGTTTGATCATATGCTTCCATAATCAAAATTTCTGCCAAGGGCTTCATCTTCTAAAGAAGCAATCTTTTGTAGGTTGCCTTCAAACAAGAAGACTATGATACATCTATTTACATGCTAATGGCATATACATCATCACAATGAAGCCCAACCACATCTTCAAACAATGCCATCACTTAAAAAAGTCCAAAACAAAAATAAAAAATAAAATCAACCAAAATTCGATTTAGTCACACAAAAAATCCTTCAGTCGACAATCAGTGCCCGGTCTCAAGCAAGAACTGAGGGCTTATATGCATTGATCTCGCCACTAGGCTGGGCGCAATCGCCCTGTATCTTCCCGTGCTTCTCCACCAGTAACTGGAAGCGCTCAAACATATCCTCCAACCCCTCAATCTCTTCCTGGAGATCGAGGGGGGTTTCGCCCCCAGAAGGGGACGACATTGTAGCTATCCGTTTCTTCAAACTCTTAACCCTCCCCAAACTTCCCACAACTTTTGTCCCAACCTCATCAACGGTCGAATGCAACACAACATTCTCTTCTTGCGATGCTTTGAGCTTCCTTTTCATTGACTTATAACCATCAAGAGACCTCATCAACTGCTCTGAGAGCGCCTTGTTCCTTGCTTGCAACACCAACGCCACGTGCATTTCCCCACCACCAGCCTTACCCTCCTTGTCATCAGAGAGGCATTCTTGAACTTTTTGGCGCAACGTCTCGTTTTGTGCCTTGAGATTGTTCAAAAACTCCTCCATCTCACTCAATTCATGAACTTTTTTAGAAAGCTCTGCCTCCATGAACTTCTTCTCCTTCCCTAAACTCGAGCACATCGCTCTTAGGGTCCTCTGAGCGGCCAGGCTTGAGGTCAACTCGCGCCTCAGCCGCTCCTTCTCCTCGTCTGCATCCACCTCCTCCTCCTCCTCCTCCTCTATCACCGGCACCACCCCGACCCCACCACCAGGCTTCTTACCCGGTGGGACCAGGTTGCGACGCACTTCAGTCTTGCACCTCCTTAGCTCAGGATCCGGTTTCTTGAGGCCAAATGATTGGCATTTTTGGATTCTGTCCTTAGCATTATCCAAAATTGTCATCATTGTAGCAACCCTCAACATTCTCCTACGATCATTCTTGTCTTGATCACAGGCTATCTGATGATCTTGGATTAGTTTTAGCAGTAATTTCACATTTGCTGCTACCCCTAAAAATTTCATTCCAATATTCTTAATTCATCAATCAATCATAAACTTTAATAATTAATCACCTAATAAAATGCCTTTTTATCAAGAATCAAGATTTTGTTCATAGAAATTCCCACAAATATGAAACGTCATAAATGACCAATCAAGATTATTACTACAACAATGGAAATAAACAAGAAAAGAGAGAATCAAGCCAAATACAACATTGCATATCAAGAATTCCACCTAGAAATATGATGATAAAAATAATTAAGAATAAAATTTACAACAACATAGGAAAAAAATGAAGATGTATATACCTTGTAATGCCAAATCATCATATCTTTGGTCCTTTGCTGTGCTTGGAAAATCCAAGTCAGGGGATGAATTTGCACGAACTTGGCTCATAACTTCTCTTTTCAAAGAAACAAACCACGAATTAAGAAGAAGAAAAAAGAAGAGGGTTCCTTAATTGATCACTTTTGCAAGAAAATCGAATAAATATAATGGAAACAAAAATGGGCCATCAAATTACAATAAAAAGTATACCGACTTTTTTATTTAATTAACGAAGATATATTAAAATAATTTAAAGTTCCAAAGAAAGAGGTTGTTTTTGCAACTTCTCTCTCCTCCTATTTTATTATAGTCGGTGTTGCACTTGTGTGCTGTCAGTTAATGAGACAATTGCTGGGATTTTTTGAAAAAATTATTTGATTTTTTTAATAAATGGTTGATAATATTGCGAGATTGGTTGGGTGGTGTTACTGACTTTGACTTCAAGAGACAATTAGTTGCTGTGAGTGCAACTATTCTAATCAAGAAAATTACTTGCATTATATAGAGACAGATACATGCCTGCCACAATATGCATGCCCTGTTGTCTAATAATATTAGTCGCATTTTATTATTTCAGTCCAATTCCATATTTTATTATTTCAGTCTAATTCCATGATAAGAGTCACATTTTATTTTTACTATAAATGATAAGTAAGTTTGATACGATCATGGAAGTCGTGCATCAAGGATTTCAACTACAGCTGGATTCAACCGGAAACCGTCTTATCGAGATGATATCCGAAAGCTATGAAACTGCAACCATCGTCTTCTTCTTGGAAAGCTTCGCGTGAGTATCTTGAACATCCCAATCGGAGTCCGAATGAGAGAGTTATGGCGGTTTTTCAGAAGTCACGTAGAAAAGGCCGGGACCTCCGGGAAGAATGCCCGACCGGGCATTTTTGCTTGTGAAAAACGCTCGGGGACAGTGCAAACGCCCGGGCCGAGCGTTTTGACCTGTGTTAAACGCCCGGGCCTGGCGAAATTGCCGATACTTAGATTTTATGGGCCAATTTTCTGTTTTTGGACCCTTAGTATAAATACCTTTTGTTTGTCTTCATTTGCAAGATTGTGATTGAATTAAAGTTATCTCCTTAGTGAGTTTTCCTCTTTGAGGAATGTATCCAATTCCTTCCTTAAAGGTTGCTTGTCTCAATTTCATAGATTGATTCAAGTAGGAGGTATGCATCAATGGGGTGTATCCATTGAGTAGTGGAGCCAAGAGGTGATAGAGCTATTGAAAGTTGCCTAGGGTTGTTTCCATCCTTTTGGTCAAGGTCCTATGGTCATAACTCTTTTATCTCATCATTATACACATGCTTTCCATTCCTAATCTTCCATCCATTCTTGTTTAGATTCAATTGTTTTTTGTTGGATCTTTTATTATCTTTTGCTTTGTGTTGAGAAATTGAAAATAGTCTCACAAAAAATAGTTAGATCAAGCATCATCAATGGATAATTTCTTGGGAAATGGATCATAAAATACATGAATCCTTATCAAAGTCTCATACCCCACTAACTCACTTTATTTATATTCTATTATAAAACTAATATAAAAAATAATCTCATATTAGAATAACTTTTTCAAACCACTATTCTTTATATTTTTTAAAACTCGTGCTCACACCAAATTGTGGAATGATAGGAGTAAGATCTTGTAATTTTGTCATTTTACAGATAATTTTGGTTTTAATCATGCTCGAGTTGGTTAACCTAGATCTAATCTTGTCAAATGAAATTCATTTCTTCTTAACTAAACTTTTAGAAAATTAATAGTATGACAAACTTAGATGTGTATTAGAAATGGCTCACTTACCTTTTAAAAGGCTTTATAAGGGGGAAAGTTATTCATATTTTAATATTTTTATAGGTGAGCTAGGATTGTTACTGAGTCGACGTGAGACAAGATATTAAAAATTTTAATAATGCTTAAAAGTGTTGGTATGAATCCATATACTAAAGCTTGCAAAATACACATTTTAGTATTTTCCCACCAAGTCATTCTAAAGTGACGATTTGTTTTATCACTCAACAGTTTGATTACTTTGGAATTAGCTACTACTAGTATTTATCATAATTGTGCATCAAATTTCAACTTTCAAAAAATTCCTAAAAATTACTCACAAACTATTTCCAAGGTACAATTTGACCGACCGGCCTTCTAGATCGTTGTTATGTTTTTCATTTTAGATAAGAGTTGCGGAATATATGGAGATTTTGATGTCTAATGGATTTCATTCGTGTAAACACACTCCACGTCTATCGGTGTGCTTATAATAATGTCGTTAATTTACCCTTTTTTAAACTACTTTAATATTATGATCAATGTTTGGTCTACTATTTTGTGTATATAGGCTATGAATGTAGAGTGATCAAGTTATGCATCAAATCATCAAACGAACCAATTAAGTCCTGCACTCATGCATCAAATCATCAAACGAACCAAGTCGTGTATCAAATCATCAAACGAACACGCTACATGGCTAAGGTCAAATTAGAGCATGAGATTATGGTGATGAACCACCTAGGTAACGTCATACGCATGGTGGATGATAGGGTTTTACCTACCGGGGGAATGATTCGAGTAAATTTGTAGAGAGAAAAGAGAACAATTCTAGTTGAAGTGCTGGGAGTCGTTTCACGTAGGGGTGTCGAAACGGGTACCCGCGGATATCCGCACCCGACAAGTTGGGTACCCGCACCCGATTTCGCCCCAAACTCCCCACCCGATACCCGCCCTGCCAGCAACTCGGGATACCCGAGTCGGGTACCCCGCACAGGTTGTGGCGGGTACCCGCACCCGATTGTCAAATTCACAAATATTCTCAAGACTTACAATTGCAAACTACTGCTCTATCTCTCAATTTTCCACACACCACACACACATCACAAAAGCTTCGAAAAAACTCTTAGAATATTTGTTTCCCGCATCTTTTTTATCGAATCATAGTTACATTGTAAACATTTTTCACGCTTTACCATAAATTTTCTACAACCTGCGCATAAGTTTTTTCAAGATAAAAGATGAATGCATCAACATTTCATTTTAAGAATAGAAAATTGGAATATGGATTAATGAATATGCATTTCCTAATCCTTTTTCTTCAAACATGAAACAATTCAATCAAGTATGTGTTATTAATATCTATTGTTACAATCGCAGTAGGAAATCTATATTTAATTAGAGTAAAAGTTGTGCATGAATATTGGAGTTTAGGAGTTTTATTTAGTCCGAAATGGAATGCCCAGTCTTGCATGTGTGACGAGTGGCGACGGGACTTAAGGAAGATAATGTGAAGAAGGGAAACAAAATCTGTTAATTAGAACCAAGAGAGTCCTAGGCAGAGAGAGTATATTGACTAATTGCAACTAAAATTTTGGGTAATTGCAGGTGTCACGGGTATACCCGATTGGGTGTCAAGTAACCCGATACCCACTTCCCTCAAATATACAATACCCGATACCGTCTCGGTCCTGATTTTATCGGGTAATAGGTACCCGATACCCGTCGGTTATCGGGTCGGGTTGGGAAATTCTCGATACCCGCTACCCGTTACGACACCCCTAGTTTCACTCCAGAAGAGAGAATGAAATTAATAATTTAATTCTTCATTCTGCCAGATAATAATAAAAGACTCCACACATATTTATAATATGTGTGGTACAAAATGATTTTTTATAAACTAGGAAAGTAAGTCAAATCCTAATTACTAGATAAACTAAATCGAATAATCACAATTAAATAACAAAACATAAAATAAGCTAAATAATTATGCGAAGATATTATCAACTCCCTTCCCAAATAAAGTAAAAGTCTAGATCTCTATAAGTGAATTGTAAGATTTATTATTATTGAAAGATCATTTTATTCATTCAATTTATCTATACAATTATGTTCAACACGCCCTAAATAGGGCTATAGCACCACATATAGTGAAGATTTTTTAAACTAAGGACACAATCAATCACGATATCTTTGAGGTCCTCTTTCTCTTTATTCTTGATTTTTTACCAACACTCCTCCTCAAGTTAAGTATACACTAAAAAAAATATTGTTTATCGAGCAAACTATTCCGAGCACCGATAAGTACTCAGAATATATGATGGTTCCTATCATGCTTGAGTTAATTAGCATAAATCTAATCTTGTCAAATGAAATTCAGTTTCAAATACTATTTGGATAAATGGTGTTTTGGTTTGAAAACAAATTAAACAAAGAAGAGCAATTAAATAAATAAAGTAATTTAAAGCAAATTTAATTGAGAAAATAGATGAGACCAAGGAATTTAAGGGATAGGATTTTGAAATCACTATTAACATAATTAAAATGTCTCATGTTTTTTATATTTAAATGCATTCAACGGTGTATTCAATCCGGAATTTATTATCATATGGTTACATCTTAATTACAAAAAATATACTCTCTTCATTATAGTGCATTTGCCCACAACTTTCCCAAACGTTTACTCCGTCCCAATAAATATGCAATATTTGGTTTCCGGCACAAGATTTGCAGTGGTGTTTTGTGAGTTAATGAAGAGAGAGTAAAGTAAGAGAGAAGAAAAAATAGGGAGAGTGTTGTTTCCATTTTAAGAAACGTTTCATTTTTATTGGCACAACCTAAAAAGGAAAACGTTTCATTTCTATTGAGACAGAGGGAGTATATTTATAAAAGATGATATTGTACTCGAAAGGAATCTTAAAATGTGAAAAACTATAAATCTCTAAGAATTTGGCTTATACGATGATGGTTTTGCATAAATAGAAACACGAAATCCGGCTCGACCTTGTTCCAAAAGAGAACATTCAACTACTAACAAGCTCGAAGAATTGATGAAAATTCGTTTTTGCTAGGACCAACTTGAACAATACCATTGTGGCAATTGAAATAGATGCATTCCATTTAATCAGTTGTTTTGTGATTTTGCATCGTCTGCCAGTACTCCATTCATTCATAATAGATGTCACTTTTTCTTTTTAGTTTCTCTCCCAAAAGATATTACAATTTTTTCTTTTGAAAAAAACTCCCTCTCATACTAATAAAAATATACTCTTATTTTCTCTCTCCACCTAACACACAAAATAACAACACCTAATATCTTGTGTCAATTCTCAAACGTGACATCTATTATGGGATGGAGGGAGTAATATTTATGGTTTGAGCTATAGAAATGCCAAATGTTTTTTCAATTTCTGAAAAAATTTCATTTATTTCTGCTTCTTTATCTATTTCTGCACTTTATGAAAAAATATTCAATCATTAAAGTTTTATGTCTAGTTTATACCCAAAAGGTTTAAGTACGATACATCATACAGTTTTACAAATTTCAGTTGAATTCAATCAGATAATTTTACTAATTTCATGAAATAATTTTTTATCCGAGGGTATTTTTTTTTTTTAGCAAATCTATAAATTTTAGCAGTTTCTTTACAGTACACAACCCTTCAAACCCTAAAATATCTTACATTTCCTAAATCCAAAATTTATCCCAAAATTGAAGAGTCAGATGTCGTGCTCGTCCAGCTCTGCGGAGGCGGCGCCGCCGTGGCTCGAGCTTCCGCGGGAGATAACGGCTGCGATTCTGCACAAGCTGGGGGCGATCGAGCTGCTGACGACGGCGCAGCATGCGTGCACTGCGTGGCAGAGTGTTTGCCGAGATCCTTCCATGTGGCGGAGCATCGACATGCGAAATACCGGAGATCTCTGGGAAATGCCGTACAATTTGGATAAGATGTGCCGCCACGCTGTCGATCGCAGCCAGGGCCAATTGATTGACATCAATATTGAGTATTTTGGTACCGATGAATTGCTGCACTACATTTCTCAGAGGTAGATTTCTGTGTTTTTCGATGCATAATTAGCTGGAAAATCGATGATTTTTGAGCTGTTTTTGCTGTATATTAGCTTCGATTTCTTGCCGGAGCTGTCATTTTCCTTTTTTGTGCATAATGGCTGCAACTTTGCTGGAAAAGTGATGGTTTATGACCTAATTTTTGGTTTTATGTTTTCTTCGATTGATTGCTGGAGCTGTCAATTTCCTTTGTTTTTTTGTAGAAGATCAGTCTGTATGCAGGGCTCTCTGTGTTTGCTAAATTTTCGTAAATTCATCGCTTTGTTGTTGTGGATCTTGTTATATTTTGGTGTTAAAGTGTTGTTTCTTGGCTTAAAATTGTGTTTTTTTGGAGATAATTGTGGAAATCTATGTGGATAATTGTGATTGTAATTGATATATTTTGATAGGTGTTGTTTTTTTCATGTGAATTCCATATGATTATTTTGTTTCGAGACAGAAAGAGTAGTGATTGTAATTGGTACAATGAGAATTTGTAGGATGTAAAGAGTCATTCATGATTGTAATTGACGTTATAATTTAGAATCAATGTATACACACATTTCATATGGGCTCGTTGTTTAAGTTTGTCTGGCACTCTGCAATGGAAATTTATAGTCTCTACATCTCTTTTATATTTTCTCTCGTACTGACTTGTTGAACGAATCTTTACGTATTTGTTATTGATTTCTTATGTATGTATGAATCTTATTACTTCTATTCTAGTTGATTTTAAATATATTTGTGGTTTTACACCTATCTGACTTTGGTTTTACAATCCATTTCGACAGGTGTAGTCAGCTCAGACGACTTCAACTTGTATTTTCCTATGGCATAACAGGTGGTGGACTGGTCGAAGCAGTTAAAAAGTTTCCGCTGTTGGAGGAGCTGCATCTCTACTACACTTCTATTGATTCACAATCTATTGAAGCGATTGGCCGATCATGTCCTCACCTGAAATCATTTACATCAAATATCCGCTGGTACAGGCAGGAATATCTTGCATGCGATACGGAAGCCCTAGCAATTGCTGAGAACATGCCTCATCTGCGCCATCTCCAACTCTTTGGGAACAAAATGACAAACGAGGGCTTGCAGGCCATTCTCAACAGTTGTCCTCATCTTGAAACGCTTGATCTGAGACAATGCTTCAATGTCCATTTAGGCGGGATGATAAACAAACAGTGCATGCAGAGGATTAGTGACTTGAGGCGTCCCCATGACTCGACTTCTGACTACCCTTTTGATGCTGAGATAAATGATCACGAAACTTCAGATGATGACTATATAACCGGCTTCTCTGACATGGATATAGTCTCTGACTACGACGACTATCTTGAATTCTCTGGGGCCAGTGATTGTTCGGGTGAATATCTTGATTACCACGACGATTGGTGAGGTCATAACGAAGGTTGCTGAGCCTTTATCGATCTTCATATGTTGTGGTATGTTATCTGCAATCTCTAGCTTTTCATAGCTTGTATATAATACCTTGCTTTTCGACCATTTAGCTTATTAGATTTGGAAAAACGGAGGTGACAATTTGTTACGTATTACTATGAACTTCGATTAGCCGTTCAATCTTTGTAGTTAATTTAATGCATTGATTTCAAAAATATTTGTGGAGATTTGTTATGTATTGCACTCATTTATTTCCCTCTCCTACTTTATCCATATTTTCTCTTTCTCGCTTATTTACCCACATTATCTATTTCTCTCTCTCGTACTTATCAATTTCGCATTAAAAACCCTTGTTGTCTGTCCGTTGGATTATCTTTACAAATTTTGCATTAAAAACCCTTGTCGACTACCTATTGGATTATCTTTATCTATTTCGCATTAAAAACCCTCGTCGTCTACCATTTGGGTTATTTTTATCTATTTCGCATTAAAAACCCTTGTCGTCTAGCGGTTGGATTATCTTTGGTGGGGACACAGAGTTTTAGAAATGATAGCCCCTAAACGAGAGGTGAACATATTGGACATATGGATGGGCTCAATATTTTAAAATCCACAACCATCTCTAATGGTATCAATTTTATTTCCTCATATATCTTTCCCTTCATTCTGGATTTTATTGTTTATGTTTTTTATACCTTGTGTCCTCTATTCTGTTTCAAGTATCGTAGACATTTTGATTGGGGTGAAATACAAAGTTGAAATCGAAGCTACTTTCGAAATTAAATAAAATAACATCATCATTTGAAAAATTTATGAACCTTCATTATGCATATATCAACGTTTATAATCAATTCTTAACTAATAAACTAATTAGATACTCTAATTTGGTACAAATAAATCATAGCGCACTAGTAATTTTCAAGATACCAAATAAATACAAGCACACAATGAAAATAGGAATTCACAAATACAATATGATACCAAAATTAACGTGGAAGAAATATTACAATGAATCATTTGAGGTTAAGGAGAAGGATAAAACAATGAAAGGATGCAATTCCGCTAATTTCGAACTCACTATATATACTTACCTATATAGTTTAGCACGACACGTATATGTGGTAGTGTAAAAAATAGAATAGCATGACACGATAGGTACTATAAAATAACACTGCACAACACATATATAATACATACTCTAAATTTCAAAACACGAAATTCCCCAATGGTCAAGAACATGCGAAATGTAAGATTGAAGCACGATGATGAATCAAGGTATCTTAATCCACAAACTTTTGATTTTGCTTTTCCCCCAAAAATTTGTGGGTAAATTGCAATGATCTTATTAATAATGTCTCCATCAAAAGGAGATCACATCCTACTCGAGGTGGAAGATCCAAAATCTGGAATCAAGATCAAAATCAAGTTCGACAAGATCGTCACATGGTATAAGGTACATTTTTTATATCCCTAATTCTTCAAATTTCTATATATATGCAAAAATTAAGATATGAATAAGATGGAAACACCGTTTTGCGTTAGAATTTTATGTAATCTCATGAGAAAGAAATGTGTGTTGTTAAATAAATTTTTTGATTCAAATTCGACGAAGCAAATCACACTTTTTCCATCACTATCCACTCTTTCCCGCCATGGCGGAGAAAGAAATTCAGATTTCGGAGGCTGCCGGAGCAGAAGATTCCGGCAGCGGCGGTGGCGGTTGCTCCGCCGTGGATTGATCTACCATTGGATGTGACGGCGGACATCCTGCACCGGCTGGGGGCGGCGGAGATGCTGGAGACGGCAGAGAAGGTGTGCAAGACGTGGCGGAGCGTGTGCCGCGACCCGAGCATGTGGCGGGTAGTCGACGTCAAGAACTCCGGGTCGTGCTACGACACGCGCCGCCTCGGGAGCCTGTGCCGCCGCGCCGTCGACAGGAGCGGCGGCGATTTGATGGACATTAACATTGAGTATTTTGGCAATGATGAACTTCTTCACTACATTTCCCTAAGGTTGTTATTCCTTTTATATACAGTCTGACCACGATTTAAAGAGTCATTTTATTTCAGTGCAAACTTTAAGTAATTGTTCGACATTGTTTTAGGTAAAATGGTTAGTGATACGTGGAGTCTGCGTACTAAAAGTGTAAAAAAGTAATGGATTTTTAAATTGCGGACCGAAGTGTAATTCAATAAGTAGTGATACTAGTTTTATCATAACTTATCAATCATGCTTTCATCATTTCTCAACAAAATGGAAGTTTTCATGGGAAAAAACATTTGATTTTGTTGTGTTTGATAATGTGATTTGGTTGAGCTAGTTGGTAGAAATTTGTGATAGGTCAAGTAAGCTGAGACGGCTCCGGCTGTCGTGCTGCAGAAAGTTATCCGGGAAAGGGCTGAGCGAGGCGGCAAAGAGTTTCCCGCAGCTACAAGAGTTGCACATCTTATTCATGAACCAAATCGACATTGAAGACGTCGAGGCCATCGGCCTCCAGTGCTCCAGCTTGAGGTCTTTTACGCTGATTAAACACGATGCCATTTCCGGAGTCGGAAATGGCAACGATTATTTAGTAGCGATTGCAAAAGCCATGCCCAATTTAGTTCATCTTCGACTTGGCTTCTTCGGCTCTACTATCACAAATAAAGGATATCAGGCCATTCTTGACGGTTGTCCAATTGTTGAATCACTGGTAAGAAATCATATACATTGTGATTCATTTGGATTTGTTTGTGTTCATAAGTTTTCTTATTTGGTATGTTCAAGAAATCAAATCTGACAAAATTCAACTTGTTTTCTTTGTAGATATGTTGGTAGTCTAATTTGGAAAGTTCATCTCATTATGGTAATGCTTCTCCTTTCCATTAAGAGAACCTTTTGCTCTAATATATGTTGAATTTTGAATCTCCTTTTTTTGTGGATGATTGATTATTTTCAGAATTACTTGGACGACAAAAGAGTCGAGATGCGTGGACAGAAACTCTTGACAAAATACCAATATGATATGTGTCAAAGATGAATGAATTAATATGTATCAAAGAAATAGGTTAATTTGAAAATTATGCCATACTATAAAATAGTACTACTATTATAAATTTAGTTTATACTAGTACCATATAGTGAGATCCTCCCACAGAGTTTGTTTCTCATGTGAGATTTGTTGATTACTGTTATATATCGACAATTTATCAATGGAAGACCGGAAAAGAAAAAACAAACAAACAAACAATTTTGTCGATTAATTTTCTTCTTAATTTGTCCATTTTACAACCAACAAGCATAAAAATGTCACGCTTTGAAACTGATACGGTGCTCTCTTCACATTCTATGTCACGAGATTCGGTTGTTGTGATAAAAATAATGTACTCCCTTCCTCCTCATTAACAGGCGTTGATTGACTTGGCATATGCTTTAAGAAATATAGTGAAAATTAGGTAGAAAAGTTAGTGGAATATGTGTTATACTTTTATATATTAATTTTATAATAAAATATAAGTGGAATATGAGATTTACTACCAAAAGCAGTAAAAAGTAAAGGTATCAATTAATGAGTGACAATCGAAAAAGAAAATTGGTATCAATTAATAGAAGGCGGAGGGAGTAGTTTATATCCTACAATTAATTGGTTACATGAGGATTGACTAATGTAACTTATGTAGTGGTTCCGGTTTTCACTATATCAACGTGGGATATTGTTATACTTCATCCGTCCACAAAAAATAGACCACTTTGTGTATGGCACGGGTTTTAATGTAGAATTGGTAAAGTAAGAGAGAGGAGGAGAAAAGGTAGGTAAAGTAAGAGAGATAGGGAGAAAAGTGAGTAAAGTAGGAGAGAGAGAAGAAAAAGTGGGAAAAGTATGAGAGATAAACTTTCCATTTTAAGAAAGTAATCTATTTTTTGTGGACGTCCCAAAATGGCAAAAGTGATCTATTATTTGTGGACGGAAGAAGTACAATTTTATTTTTTTATATATTTTGTCGATTCCCTTCTCAAACTCTTCAAGATAAACTTTGTTCAGTTGGATATTTTTTTTAATTGGGTTGAACTAGTCTTCTATCAAACTAGTAAAAAAAATATTTTCTTATTCAGCTAGAATAAGGGCTATTAGTGAATTGAGCTGGGTCCGGCAAATATGTACTACCTCTGTATTTTAAAAATAGAAATTTTTGAAACAGTACAAATTTTAATGTATAATTTGTAAAGTAAGAGAGAAGAAGAGAAGGCATTCTCCGGATAATTCAAATCGAAGTAATTGGATGTCCAACTTGGAAATACTCCACCTTTGTCATATATTCGTACCTCACACTACGTAGATATCATATTTATAGAATATGATGCACTTTCAAGATGCCTTGGTGGTGAAATGGTAGACACGCGAGACTCAAAATCTCGTGCTAAAGAGCGTGGAGGTTCGAGTCCTCTTCAAGGCATAATATTGAGAATGCTCATCGAATGAGCAATTCAATAAGAGAGCTTGGATTGAATCGGTATTGGTGAAGTAATAGAGAGGAAGAGAAATGCTCATTAAATAAACAATTCAATAAGAGAGCTTGGATGGAATCGTTATTGGTGAAGTAATAGAGAGGAAGAAAAAAATTACTGGAATTAATGTTAGTGGGTTGTGGGGTGCGCTTTATTGTAGTGGTATAAGTGGTAAATAAATAGATGTATAGGGGTTTAAAGATATTCTAAAATAGAAAGTTTGAATGTTTCTATTTTTAAGAGACGGACCAAAATGGAAAGAGTTGTTATTTTTAGAAACGGAGGTAGTAGTAAAAACTATTCTCCCCGTTCGCCAAAACCTGAACGTTTTTCCATTTTATGGTGTGCGCCATTTAAAGTCACATTTTCCTTTTTTTTTTTTTTTCCTATTTTAGTAAGTGAGCATCATGCTCCACTAACTCATTTCACTCACATTTTATTATAAAATTATTATCTATTCATTCCATAAAAATATGAAATTTTGAAATAACACAGGAATTAATGTAAAATTGTTAAAGCTAGAGAGATGAGGAGAATAGTAGTTAATGTAGTGTTAGTGAATAATGAGACTCACATTGTTATTAGTGTTTAATGAGTTGTAATGGTGGACCATAGTGAATATAAATTGTAAATAAATTTATGTACATAAGTAATGAGTTGAGGTTAACTTGGCATAATTGGAAATGCTCATATTTTTATGAGACAGACATAAATTAGAAGTGCATATATTTTTATGGGATGGATGAAGTATATAAAAATAAGATCCACATCCCACTAACTTTAATTTTTATACATTTTTTTTATAAAATCAAATAATTTTTTAAAATTCGTATTGAGTCAAAATATGTTTTTAATTGAGGTCGGAGGGTACAGTAAAAAATATTTTTGCACACTAGTCATTGACTAGTGCTATCAAGGTACAAGTAACAATGCAAGGAGTATTACTCCACAATTCCACAATTCCCCTAAGTATTGAAGATGCTGAGCAAAGGAACGGAATCGAGCGAGCTGATGGTCCAAACCGAACCTCCAATACCCACGGTGGCTACTTCTTCCGCTTCCATTATCACCGCCATGGATCGAATTGACGGCGAATATCCTGCAAAGGTTGGATGTTGATGAGATTTTGGTGAGTGTGCAGAATGTGTGCGCTACATGGTGGAATGTCTGCAAGAATCCCGCCATGTGGCGCGTTATTGATTTTTATGGTGGACGTTGCACGCGGTTGGAGAAAATTGGGCGTTGTGCAGTGGATCGTAGCCAGGGACAATTGCTCGAGCTAAAGCTTTCCGGTTTTAGTGTGGATGACTTGCTGCTGAGCGGTACAATTCCTTGCTCACTATTCTCGGTGTTTGATTTAATTCTCTCTAACTTCTAACCTCGCTTATATCTTGCAATTTTTATTTGTAAGTGTTGTGTTTTAAATCTTTTGTAAAAAGTTCAGTGAATATAAACAATGAAATTTTGGTTGTAGAATTCTCATTTTCATTGCTTTGGAGCATTTAGGGATGGACCTATTAGTTTTATATCTAAGGCCGTGTTTGGTAGGGTAGATAACTCATCTAGGGATGGAATTCTATGTTCAAATAATACCCCCAAATACTTTTTAACTTTTTTTTCATTGAGTAGCAATATCACTAGTTTAATGGGAACTTTTACAGGTAATTCATCTAATTTATTTTGATTTTAAAGTTTAAGTAGTTTTTGTTGTTCTTCGTTGGCTATATTTTATTAAATTTATTCTTGTTCATAGTATTTGTGGCTTTTAACTTGTGTTGGATGCACATTTTCTCATTTTGCTATGTCCTCTGCCTCCTCTGTGCTCATTATTTTTCTTGTTTATTTAATAGTAGTAGTAGTAGTACTATTTTACTGTGGAGGTGGAGAAAGCTTTATAAAAATGTCATCGTTGTTTCTCTGGTTCCCATGCTTTGTTTTTACAAGTTTCCTCTTGTTCTTGGAGTTGACATTCTTTTCCCACAATCAACAGATCAAGTCAGCTACGAAGCCTTACACTTGAAGTGTATTATATATCAGAAACTGTTTTGACTGTGGCGATAAAAAAATTTACACAATTGGAAGAGTTGCATCTTACTATGATGCCAACTCTCAGCCCCCAAGGTTTTGAAAGAATTGGCCTCTCTTGTCCCATGTTGAAATCATTCACATTTAGCAACCTTTGTGGTGCTTCTCGTGAGGAAGAATTTTTAGAGCATGCGGTAGCCATTGGAAAAAACATGCCTAACTTGCGCCATGTCAGTCTTGTTTCATTTTGTATTGGAATCCAGGGGCTGGAAGCGATTAACGATGGCTGCCCCAACCTAAAATCACTTCATCTTCAGAAATGCTCCGATCTTGATCACAAGACGCTCTAGGCAAAAGATGTTCTGGCCAAATAAAAGATCTAATTCTCGATTCTGAGCCTTCTCAATCTGAGCGTGATCAGGTGGATTATGATTGGTATGCCGACAATGAATCAACAACTTCTAACTCTGATTATAGTGGTTATGAATATGATCCTGATTTTTATTAGGATTGAAGATTTTGAGGATTCTTACTAAGATTTGTAAATGATACTCCCTCCGTTCCAAGATAAGTGACTTGTATTCCATTTTGGGGTGTCCTACTATAAGTGACTTATTTCCATTTTTAGCAAAAAGTCATCTCTCTTACTTTATTCTCCACCTACTTTATTCTCTCTTCTCTCCTCTACTTTTCCCTCTCTCATACTTTACTCTCTCCACTTTAACTTATTTAAATACCATTCCTTAAATCCCGTGCCCAAAAGAAGTAGGTCACTTATCTTGGGACGGAGGGAGTATTTGTTTTGAAAATGCTAAGATTTTGATCCTTCACTTTTATGTTAGGTTGGTGAAGGATGATGCTACTTAGTTTTTTTCAAATGATTTTGTTGTCACCTTATTTGGAGTTTGTTTTTCCAGCACTTTACATCTAACTCAACTCGTCTCTGTGAATATTCAAGGTGTTTGATTTCGATTGCTACGATTTGTGAATTTATTTTATGATATTCAATTGTTCGATTTGTGAGTTCATTTCTCAATTTTTTGATGCCCACAAATTTGGTCCCAAGGCCATCGGCCTCCAGTGCTCCAGCTTGAGGTCTTTTACGTTCATTAAACACGATACCATTTCCGGAGTCGGAAATGGCAACGATTATTTAGTAGCTATTGCAAAAGTGATGCCCAATTTAGTTCATCTTCGACTAGGCTTCTTCGGCTCTACTATCACAAATAAAGGATATCAGGCCATTCTTGATGGTTGTCCAATTGTTGAATCACTGGTAAGAAATCATATTAATTGTGATTCATTAAGTCTTAGTGAGTATTGGATTTGTTCGTGTTCATAAGTTTTCTTATTTGGTATGTTCAAGAAATCAAATCTGCCAAATTTCAACTTATTTTCTTTGTAGATATGTTGGTAGTCTAATTTGGATAGTTCATCTCATTATGGTAATGATTATTCTCCTTTCCATTAAAAGAACCTTTTGCTATTTATGTTGAATTTTGAATCTCTTTTTTTTTGTGGGTGATTGATTATTTTCAGAATTACTTGGTCGACAAAAAAGGCGAGAAACGTGGACAGAAGCTCTTTACAAAATACCAAAATGATATGTGTCAAAGATGAATGAATCAATATGTACCAAAGAAATAGGTTAATTTGAAAATTACTATGTCATACTATAAAATAGTACAACTACTACAAATTTAGTTTATACTAGCGAGATTTGTTGATTATTGTTATGTATCGACAATTTATCTACGGATGACCGAAAAAAAAACACAATTTTGTCGATTAGTTTTCTTCTTAATTTGTCCATTTTACAACCAACGAGCACAAAAAAATGTCTCACTTTCTAATTTTGAAAAATTGATATGGTGTTCTATTCACGTTCTATGTCACGAGATTCAATGACAAAAAAATAATATACTCCCTTCATTCCTATTAATCAGAGCCGATTCACTTGGCACATGTTTTAAGAAATGTAGTGGAAAGTGGGAGAAAAAATTAGTAGAATATGTGTCTACTTTTATATATTAATTTTATAATAAAATGTGAGTGAAATAAGTTAGTGAAAAATGAGGTGCATTACCAAAAATAATAAAACGTAAGGGTGTCAATTAATGAGGGACAATCGAAAAAGAAAATTGATGTCAATTATTAGAAAGCGGAGGGAGTAGTTTCTATCCTACAATTAATTGGTTATATGAGGAATGACTCGTGTAACTTATATAGGTTCCAGTTTTCACTTATATCAACATGGAGTATTATTATACAATTTTATTTTATATATATATTTTGTCAATTCCCTTCTCGCTCTGTGTAACTTATATAGGTTCCAGTTTTCACTTATATCAACATGGAGTATTATTATACAATTTTATTTTGTATATATATTTTGTCAATTCCCTTCTCAAACTTTTCAAGATAAACTTTGTTCGGTTCGATATTTTTTTTAATTGGGTTGAACTAGTCTTCTATCGAACTAGTCCAAAAAAATATTTTCTTATTCAGCTGGAATAAACCCTCTATTAAATTGGCCCAAATTTAAAGTCTACATATACTATGGTAAGTTAGTACTGTTAGTTTCTAGTTTCAATCTGGATAAACTATTGGGTCAAATGAAGTTAGCCAACAATCAGCGACTCACTTTCATATCGTTATAGAAATCTAAATCTTAAAACCAATTTATTACTATAAAAAAGTGACTTGTGAGGAGTATATAATATAGTAGTCCCAATTCATTCTTTAGCCAATATGAAATATTATTATATTTTAAAAAAATTAAGTAGTATATATGTTGCAACATAAATATCGTTAGACAATTTTCTCATTGACTGTCAACAAAGAATGTGCAATTTTAGTCTTTTAACACATGTTTTTTAAAATTTATTCTTATAATATATCTTGTTTATAAAAAAAATGTGACATGTAAGCATCTTAATCCGCATTCGTCTTTGATGGATCAGTTTCTCTATTAATGAAAAACTATCTAGCTTTGTTCACTATCAATACTTTATATAATGAACTAACAAATTGTAATATAAAATTGATAAATAAAATATAACTGAAAATATTATCACGGACTTTCATCATTCAACATAAAACTTATCAAAATTATAATTTATGAACGAAATGTAAAACTAGTTTAGTATTAGTAGCAGTGGCGGAGCCAGATATCTCATCATGGGGGGTCCAAATTTAAACTTGAATAAATTATATAAATTAAATTATAAGGTTCAAAATGTAAAAGTTAAATGCAATCACATCATAACATTTGTCTTCTATTCTTCATCTTCTGAAATCGCTGCATAATAGTTTCATTGGTAACTTTAACAAACACATCCTTTTCATATAAGGAACTAAGCAACCATTCAACTGATGAAGAATCAAAAGAAGAAAGTTTCTTAAAATAACGATCCATATACCTACAAAAATAGTCAACATTGATTAAGTTTGCAAAATATAAATCATACACAAAAAAAGGATAAAATTCATCTTATGCTTCACAACTAAAAGAATAAAGAGTAAACAAAATATACAATATGCTCAAATCTAAAATATTGTTGTCACAAATCAAATAGTGTAAAACTATTAATACATGCACATCAAATTAAGAATAGGGGTTAAAGATTTTCAACACAGAACCGCCATAGCCATTGAATTACATAAGCTATCTTCTTTCTCCCCATTTGAATTTTATGTGTACCAATTTAGAGCTTAAATATGATTATTTAGGTCTCAATTTACATAAATATTGCAGCCAAACAAAAAAGCAACATATATAGAAAAATCAATTGAATTATATTTGAGTTGTAATGGTGGACTATAATGGATATAAGTTGTAAATAAATTGATATATATGAGTAATGAGTTGAGGACAACATTTCATAATTGGAAATGCTCATATTTTAATGGGATAGATATAGATGGAAAGTGCACATATTTTTAGGGGACGGATGGAGTATATAAAAATGAAATCCACGTCCCACTAACTTTAAGTTTTATACATTCTCTTTAGAGCACTCCCAATGGTCTCCCTAAAAACTCTCTTATTTCTCCCTAACTCCTGCCACATCAGCGCCACATCAGCACCAAAATTTATCCCCAGTTTTTAGCCAACTTTTAGCCAACTGCTCCAATGGTTTCTCCCTTATTTCTCCCTATAACTCAACATTTCATTTTTACATCATCATTTTTAATATTATTTAATTTTCCCTACAAATGTGTTTAATAAATAGATTTATAAATGAACAATTCGTCGTTGTATTAATCATTGGAAAATATAATACAACGAGGAAAAAAAAACTACAAATAAAAAACCATAAAAAATAAGGATTTAAAAAACTAAGAGGGAGGAGCGTCCGGCGAGAGGCCCATCTTGATCTTCATATTTTGGATGGTCGACCAGAGGGACTGCTTCTCTTCTGGGGTTCCGCCGCCGGTGAAGTACAGCGTGTATAACTGCGCCAGAGTGGCGGCATTGGAAGAGAACGTGGCTTGTTGTAAGAACGGGGATTCCGACTGGGCATCTGACGATGTGCCCTTCCCCTTCCGCCTCCCCTTCGCCTTCTTCGCTCCCACAGGGCGCTCGTGCGGACCATCCTCAGACAAGTCGATGGGGATCGCGCTGCCCTCACTCTCCGCACCGCTAAGTCGCGAGCGCACCGATTTCCCGTGCAACGCGCTGTGCATCTCCGTCCGGAATTTGGAGAGATCCTTCAGCCTATCATAGATTTTCCAATACTTGAAGCCCTTCGACAAGAACTGGCCACTATACATCCGGATGGCCTCATCTCGGACCATGTGCTCGTTCTGGCCACTCGTCATGTTGGTCATCAAGTTAGAATATATACCGTTGAAATGGCCGCAGTCCCTCATGAGGCGCTCCCAATGCCGGCGGATCGCTTCACTGCCATGCTCCTTCATCGAGGCAGTCTTGTTGGTCGTGTACTTCTCCGTAACCTGCGCCCAGAACATGATCTCAGTCCGGTAGTTGCTGCGCTCCGCGTCTTGCGTCGTGTCCGCCCAGCAGTTGGCTATCAGCTCGGACTCTTCGAGAGTGTAAGTAGTCCATGTCCGCTTCGGCTTCTCGGAAGCCGTATCAGTCGCAGCCGTCGACGCCGGCGCCTTCCCCTTCCCGCTCCTGGAAGGCGGCTCGGCGGGCGTTTCTTCCACCTCGTAGTCGTCCGTGCTGAGTGTCGGATCCGTTGTGTACGTCGCGGCCTGAGATTCTTCGTCGCCTGGGGTTGATCCAGGGGTGTCGAACAACGATGTGACTATCTGGGGGCGATACACATCGTCGGCTGGAGAGGGCATGCTGAGGGCAGACTGGAAGTACGGAGAAAGTCTGCGTGGCGTAGGAGTCTGCAATGGGGATGGACCCGCATATGGATATTGGCCGGGAGGAGAACCCATCGACAACAACGAGCTCATCCACTGCTCATTTGCTTCATCAGTGTTGGGAATTTGCGAACTCGACTCTTTGCCCTTACCCTTACTTTTTCGGGAATTTTTCCTATTTGAACTCATAATTTTGAAGATTGAATATAGAAGATTGAGAAAATGAAGATTGTGTGTGATGAATGGAGGAGGAGGAGGAATTATATATAGGGGAGTAAAAATAGCCGTTGGGTATTAAAAAAAAAATGCCGAAAATACGCCGAACGCGCCCTACAGTGGCCGGCGTTCACTCGGCGAAAACTCGGCGATACCCGGCGTTAAAACGCTGGTTTTTATCGCCGAGTGCATTGGGAGTGCTCTTATAAAATCAAATAATTTTTTAAAATTCATATCAAGCTGTCTTTAATTAGAGGATGGAGGGAATAATAAAAAATATTTCTGAACACTCAGTCATTGACTAGTGCTATCAAGGTACAAGTAACCATGCAAGGAGTATTAGGGCATCCGCATCGCGTCTCGATGCGGTGCCTATCTCGTCTCGACGAGACGAGACAGCATCGAGACGGCGATGCGGCATGCATCTCGTCCCGAAGAGACGAGCCGTCTCGATGCGTGACGCATCCCGAAGAGGCCGGCCTCGAGTTGGCGAGACACGCGCGTGGCGCCACGTGTCGCACGCTGGCGCGCGGCGTGCCACCTACTCGCTGGCACGAGTAGGCGTCGTAATAATGACGTCATAATTCATTTTTTTAACAAAAATCAATTTTTCGAAAAAAAAAATTAAAAAAAAGGGTAATATGACCAATCAACGGTTATATTTTAAAAATTTTTATTTTTTTTATTCTATAAATACTCTTCTCATTCTCCATTTTACACACAAACACACATCTATTATTCTCTCATCTCTCTTCCTTTCCTCTCCAATCACTTCTATAAATCATTCCTTTATTTTTTTCTTCTCCCAAATTTAATCCATTATGGATCCATTTGAGCAAATGCGTCAAATAAAGGAAGAATCGCTAAAAGAAGATCGACGTAAGGAGGAGGAAGCCGTCGCGCCTCCTCAAAGGCGACCCCGGACTTACATCCATCGTAACCGGGAGGAAGCCGCCGCAAGGTTGGAACGTGATTACTTCAGTCGGAACCCGGTATGGGGAGATATCTACTTCCGTCGCCGTTTCCGTATGTCACGCGCGCTATTTTTGCATATCGTGAGTACATTGGCGGCACGGGAAGAGTACTCCAGAGAAGGGTTCGACGCTGTTGGTCGTCCTAGCCACACGACGCTCCAGAAATGTACGGCGGCGATCCGTCAGCTTGCTACTGGACAAACGGCGGATTCGTTCGACGAATACCTGCACGTCGGAGAATCCACTGGGAGACTTTGTTTGTTGAACTTCTGCAAAGGCGTCCGGGCAGCCTTCACCGACGAATTTCTGAAGAAGCCAACCACCGCAGATTGTTAGTTTCTGCTCCAACTTCACGAACAAGTGCACGGATTCCCCGGGATGCACGGGAGTGTCGATTGCATGCATTAGCAATGGAAGAATTGCCCTGTGGCGTTGAGGGGGTCATACACGAGCGGCCACAAAGACACCCACCCCACCGTTATACTCGAGGTCGTCGCCGACTACCGGCTATGGATTTGGCATGCGTATTTCGGGATCTCCGGCTCGAACAATGACGTCAACGTGCTCAACAATTCCGACCTCTTCGGCGAAGTTCTGAATGGTAAAGCGCCGGCCATTAACTTCATCGATAACAATCGTCAGTATAAAATGGGGTACTATCTTGCCGACGACATCTATTCGAAGTGGCCAACCTTCGTGAAGACGTTCAACAGGCCTGCGAACGAAAAGCAGTCACTTTTTGCGCAGAAGCAAGAGGCTGCTCGCAAGTACGTGGAGACAGCGTTCGGTGTTCTTTTTTTTATTTGAGTTTAAGTGTGCAATTTGTAATTTCTAGTTTTTTAAATTATGTCTTTTTTTATTTTTTTAGGTATTTAAATTGTAATTTTATTTTATTTAATGAAGTGTGTTTTTATTAATTGAATTTGTTGAAAATAAAAATAAAAAATGAAATCGAATGAATAGTTAAGGGATGAGAGAGATGAACTGAAAAGTACAGTGGAGTCCATGAATAGTAAAGAAATGAGACGATTAAAAGACGGATAAGAGCCAGAGATGCGGATGACCTTACTTAAGGTAATTTGCGATCATGAAATGTACGACGCCGTTGGTATTCATTAACAGAAGCTGGTATGGCAGCTTTGACAGAATTTAGAGAAGCATTGCGTTATTGTACATTGATTGATTGTATTTGTATATGTACCTTACTGTGATTCCCTCTGTTTCGTGCTTCTACATATTTGACGCTCTCTATTGTGATTGGTATATTTTATTATATTTTATTTATAAATACTCTCAAAAGGAGGGGGTGGATTCCCTGCTGTTCCAAAAACACAGCATACTGTGCTATGCACAAAATGCACAATCATAGGCATGAAACACAGCCCATTTCCTTTTTCTTTTCTTCAATGTTTTCATTATTACTAATGTTAGTACAATTTTAAATACTAAAAACCTTGTAAAATCAAACTATAAAAATATTAATTATGTAATCACTTCTGAAATAAAATGATTAACTCAAATATTCAAAATTGAATCATAAATATATTCTCTAATTTAATATTGAGGAAATCATCAATTATAATAAAATACTATTCAATATATGTACAGAAATAAGGATAACTATTTTTCAGTTAATCATTTCATTATAAAAATGGTAATAGTAATAAATAATATATTAACAGGAGTAGATTTTACGATGTGGTTTAGCATTCAAAATTATAATAATAATAATAATAATACGTACTAGTACTTAGTTGGAGTATTAAATAAGGATGAAAACATTAAAGAAAAGGAGAATGAAATGGACTGTGTGTCATGCCTATCATTGTGCGTTTTATGCACAACACAATATCTTGTGTTTTTGGAACAGCAGGATATCCCCCAGAAGGAGATACTTCCTCCGGGAATGGATTCTCTGTAGTGTTTGGAAAACACAGCACGGTGCTGTGTAGGGGTGGGAATACGGATATCGGATATTGGATTTACCCGTACCCGACCCGATATCCGCCGGATTTTGGATACCCAATATCCAATTTTATGGGATTGAGTTTGGGATTGGGTATTGAAATATAAGATAAATCGGGTATTGGATAACCCGAATGGATATTGGGTATTACCCGAATATCTAGTTTATTATTTTAAGCATATTTTAAATTAGGTTTAGTCATTTTGTATTATATAATCTTATACTTTAAAATAAAAGTGATCCATTTTTTTTGTTTTATATTACAAAATAAATAAAACATTAAAGACATTAGTCAATTTAGATATTTCTATATTTTCATTAATATATAATATTCAATTTTATTATATTAGTTATTAATATATGTAAAGAGTCGGATATTTGGGTACCCGATACGTCGGGAATGGATACCCGAGGCGGATATTGGAGTACCCAAAAATATATCGGGGCGGATTTTGGATAAACATTTTAGTGATTTTCGGGTTTGGATACCCAGTTTTTTCGGGTCGGGTATCCATGGATACTAGGGGTGGCAAAATGGGTAGTGGGTAATGGGTAATTCCCATCTTGACCCGCTACCCGCCGGGTATCGGGTACCCGATACCCGACATTAATGGGAAATGGGGCGGGATCGGGTAGTGTGTTTTAGAGTTTTGCGGGTAGCGGGTATACCCACTACCCGTACGGGTATACCCGTTAGTCCCGTTAAACCCGTTATTATTAGTATTAGAGCCATATATCATTTTTAATACTCCCTCCATTCCATATTAATAGAGGCGTTTCAAATAGTTAAATTAGAGAAAAAAATAAATAGTTAAATAATAATAGTCATATACACATTCATTTTGAAAAATTAAAAATAAATAGTTAGAATGAAGAAAAAATAAAGTAAGAGAGATAATAATGTAGAGAACAGTATTTATATTATTATTTTTCCAAAATGAGTGAAGAAAATGAAATGTTTCTAAAAGTTCTTTTGAAACATTTTTATATTCCGACGAACATACAATTGAAAACTCATCGGAACTAGCTATAGAGTCCCCTCACTTTTATTCTTAATCTATTCAAAGTTTACCATCAATATTAATTAAGTAAATTAGGGAACATTGACGATTATTATGGTTTTCAAATTTTTTATTCGAATTTTGGGTCCGGTACGGGTACCCGCAATGCCGGGTACGGGATACCCGACACGGGTATTGGGTAAATCCCGGTATATAACGGGGCGGGTATTGGGACAACCAATTTAGCTAAAATCGGGTACGGGTACCCGACTTGTCGGGTGCGGGTACCCGCGGGTAACCCGTTTCGCCACCCCTATTGGATACCCTTCCCCCCCGTGGTGCTGGGAAACGACAGCGCTTCATGTTTAGTTGCCTTTAATTAGTGGTGCAGTACTCCATAGTTAAATGGCGATTCTTTTAAATTAATTAAGGGAAATTGGTCTCTAAAACCATGAACTTTGCCTAAAATTTGGTATTTCCCATGAACTTTGAAATTGGTATATAATATCACAAACTTTGCATTTTGTTTGGTATTTCCCACGGCATGTTTATTACTATATTTGACTAACTTACGAGGCTTTTATCATACTTGACACAATTAAATCAACGTGGTTTTCAACGTGACTTTTTATGCTACATGTTATGAACTTAAAAAGTGGTTTCAAATATTATAAAACATATCACGGTTGCCTATGTTAAATAAGATTTTGATGAAAATATCTTATTTGAGTGAGTTCGGAAAATACCAAACAAAATGCAAAGTTCGTGATATTATATACCAATTTTAAAGTTCATGGAAAATACCAAATTTTAGGCAAAGTTCATGGTTTTAGAGACCAATTTCCCATTAATTAATTGGGATCATGTTTCTTTTCTTCTTTACTAACATTCAGTTTTTTTATAATTTAATTTTTAATTAGATATTTTACTATATTTTTATTCCACTAAGCCAATTTAATCATGTTTGCAAAATGTATTTTTTAAATGTACCAGAAAACTATACTATACAAAACTTAATTTATGATTAAAGAAATTATGGAATTGGGATTGACATTTATATGTTAGAGGTTCATATGTTAGAATAGTGGAATTTTAAAAGACTACTCTTTGTCATAGATTGTCACATTTTCTTTTTTAATTTGTCCGGCAAAAAATGTTATATTTTCTAGTTTGGAAAAAGTTTTCTCTTATATTAATAAAAAAAAAGTACTAATTTCTCTCTCCACTTAACATACAAAACATCTCATAAAATCTCGTATTATTGTCCAAGTATGTCATTTATTATGGGAGGAGGAATGGAAAAACATAAATAATATTTCATTCGTCCCATAAAAATATGTGCACTTTTTATTTTCATATGTCCCACAAAAATATGGCATTTCCATTTATTGAAACTTGTCCAAACTTGTCCTCAACTCATTACCCATGGAGTATATCAATTTATTTACAACTTATACTACTATACTATGGACTACCATTACAACCCATTAAAGAAAAATAACAATGTGGGTTCGACTATCTAAATGCACATATATATTTTTACGGGACTAAAAGAGTATAAAAGGAAGAAAAAAATCCAAGTAAATATAAAAAGTGGTAAGTAAATAAAATCATGAGATAATTAAATTTATAATTAATAAAGTATCTAATTAAAAATTAAATTATCAAATAAACTAAACTATAATAATACAAAACACATGTAAATATGTGTATAGGGATGTATTAAGATGACAATCCTCTTTATTGTAACACCGTACCACCATTTTAGGCCATTGGATCTGAAAATCGTATGCTTGTCTTGCTGCCACGTGTAAAAACGCGGAGAGGTAAAATAGGAAATTTCTAATTTTACGTTACCAGATTGCAGTGTTATTCATTGAATATTGCAGTTTTACCACAACAATATTGCAGTTTACCACGACTGCAATATCTAATACAGTAGACTGCAATTCGTGTTTTGTTCACGAAATTTAATCTTAGGCGTCCATAAATGAGATCTAACGGATTATATTGGTGGTATGGTGTTATCCTATCTATGGTGGCACCATAGTACTCCTCTATTTGCATATAAATATCTAGTTAAAAATTGAATTATCAAATAAACTGAATTATACTCCCTCCGTTCCGCTTAAGATGACACGTTTTCCTTTTTAGTCTGTTCCAACTAAGATGACACATTTCCTTTTTTGGTAACTTTCTCTCTCCAATTAATACACTCAACCACTTTTTCTCACTCCTATTAAAATATTCATCTTTCTTTATCTCTCTATTTTAATACTTCCACCCACCTTCTCTCTCTCCAATTAAACACTTTAACTAATAACTCCTAAAATCCCGTGCCGGCTAAGCAATGTGTCATCTTAGCCGGGTCGGAGGGAGTAATAATTAATAAAAAGGGAAGAAAACATCAAATAAATGCGTCGTCCTTTTAGGATCCCAGTAAATTCAAATTATTAAAAATCGCCAATTGACTAGTGTACCATTTAAATATTATTACTACTAATTAAAGTTTACAGTAGATTATAAAGAACATAAGTTACTAAGTAATATGGCGTAAAAAAAATAAAGAGAATAAAAAAGGCCAAGTAGTCGCTTCAACTATTGCTCCCTCCGTCCCATTTTAGTAGTCCCGGTTTATTATTTTTGGGTGTCCCACTTTAAGAATCCCGGTTGGAATATTCCATAAATGGTATTAGGCCTCACATTCCACTAACCTATTTTCACTTACATTTTATTATAAAACTAATATAAAAAACCCCTCTAAAACTCTTTTTAAATTCAATTCCTTTAAAAATCTTTGAAAAGAAGGTTAAATAGGGAGAAGGGTACTCTCCCCTATCCCTAAAATTGGGGGGTAATTTTAAATTTTCGATTTTTTGGAAAATCCCTTTCCCTATTAATTGACTTTTTCATTTTAGAAAGGCAGTAAACCTTTAAAATGATTTTTTAGTATAATTAAATAAAGGAACACTTAACTTCCCTAAAATTTAATTAAATCTCTTAAAATTTTACTTAAAAAAAAAGGGGCAAAAGGGTTTTGGATAAAATTTGGGCCGAAAATGCGAAAACGAAAAAGGGAGTATAAAGAAAAGTGGGTGAGAAAATATGGTGGAGTGTTGGATCCCTTTTTATATACTACTCCCTCCGTCCGCGAATAGAAGTCTCGTTTTTCTTTTGGTCCGTCTGCGAAGAAGAGTCTCGATTCATAATTATTATAAATGGTAAAGAAGCCACACATTCCACCAACTCATTTCACTCACATATCATTTAAAACTAATATAAATAAGTTAGACCCATATTCCACTAACTTTTCTTAACATTTCTTAAAACCTTTTTCATTTGCACTTGTTTCTGAGTTTTCTCTCTCACAACTGCATTACAAAGGCATCATCAAGGCGATGATAGCGGGTAATGGCGGTGGTGGTAGTGGTGGGGATGCTAAAGAATGCGAAACGGAGGATGAGCAATTTATGAATCTGCCACGCGAACCAGCGAAGATGAAGTAATTTTATCGTAGGTGAAACGTGAAGCGATACCTAGCCCTCACGGAGTTATCCTTGCGCTTAGAAGCGGTGATTGATGGGATCCACGCCTTCTGCGTCCCGGCGTGTCTGACGACTACTTTGAGAGAACCCACTTGGTTTCCACGCCAACATATTCGGCGGCGTTTTTTAGAATCATGGAGTTGTTTATGCGCATCATTGACTTGTTAAAGCGTCTATCTGTGTTTTCGCTTAGAATACGATCTGGTTGTGGGCTGGCCTAATAGCATTGGAGATGCTCTTAGCAGACGTGGAGTATAGTTTTATAATAGAATGTGAGTGGAATGAGTTAGTGAAAAATGAGTTGTACCTATCATTTATAGTAAGTGAACCGAGACTCCTAATAGCTAACGGACTAAAATGGTAAACCAGGACTCCTAACAACGGACGGAAGGAGTAGTATTTTTGTTTTTTTAATTCTTTATGCTCCCATTTATTTTTCGACATGAAAAATTTGTGAGTTAAATAGAGAGAGAATAAATTAAAAGAAAGAAGAAGTAAACATAATATTGTTTCCATTTTAGGAAATAGTATGTCATTTTTAGTGGGATAATTTAAAACCGAAAACGTTTAATTTTAATTGGCATAGGGAGTACTTTCTCCGTCCCATTCAAGATGTCTATATTCTTGAGTGGCATTGGAGATTTTAGGAAGAGTTGTTGGGTGGAATAAGTAGAGAGAAAAAATATAGAAGAATATTTTAATGAGAAAGAAAAAGGGGATTTATTCCAAATATAAAATATAGATATCTTGGATGAGACAAACTAGAACGGGAAATGGACTAAGAATATATGATTACCAATCTAATTGTTCTACTTTCAGAAAAATGTAAAATAAATTTGAAGGGACGATTATTTTTTAATATCCGACATACTTTTTTAACAATTAATATTTTGACTCACATGTAATCAGATATATATACAAAATAATAGTACTATTTAAATATTGGGATCTTTGGCAAATGAAATTATAATAAATATAATAATATCTCATATCAATATAATAAAATAATATAATTGAAACCACAGTATTTTATAAATCTCATAAAATATTTCGTTTATCAATAATTAATTTTAAAATTTCTTTTGTTACCAATTAATTTTAGAACGAAATTTTATAAATTTCTGTCGATTTCTTATCTTGGATTCATGCTAGAATACCTATCTCATGCAAACAAATGTGGTTGTGGTGGTCATTTTAGTATTTAACGTATTTGTGAACTATCTTCGAGTGTCAGTGATGAAAATCTAATTTTCCCTATCTTCTATGATAGATGTCAATGTATCTC
>NC_062967.1:17431448-17565208 GCF_023119035.1 Salvia hispanica | reverse complement strand
TTAGTTTGATTTCTTCAACATTCGGAAGATTTAGTTCGAAGCTTTCTCCTCTTGTCAAGCCCATTTCGCGAAGTTGAGAAAAATCCAAATCGTGCAAACAACCATAGTACATGTCTAAAATTTTATGCACACCATGCAACTTCCACTTTGGATCCAAGCATTTTGCAATCAAGAACACATTTGGAATACGCGCAAAATATTTCAACCATTTTTTTTTCCATGCATTGTCTAACAACAGCTCGAGTCATAGAAGTTCGACTCAATTTTCTTGCAGCGGCATTATAAACTTGTCGCATACTCGACTCAAAAGCATCGTTATCAAAAGCATTGAATGGAAAATGTTTCATCACAGCAAATCTAGACATCACATTAAGAGCATTTTTATGATCATATTTTAAAAGAGTATTGCTACACATACCTGATGTTTGGGATGAACCCGTCCCACTCCCGGTCCCGCCTCCATGTTGAAAGTTGAGTTGAGTTTGGGTTGGAGCGATACCAAACTCGACCGGATGCGCTTTCTCCATGTGACGGGTAAATGTACCATATCCTCCACTCTTTCGTAATGTGTATACGTTTTCACAATAGTTGCAATACACATTAAAAGTGTTCGGATCGGTACTATCTCGTACCTTCTTGAAATGTTTGACCATGATATCTGAGGTTAAAGTCCTTTCAACTGGTTTAGGAGGTTGAGGAGGATGTCCACGACCACGACCACGACGACTCCTTGGTGGTGGGGGTGGGGGTGGCATTTCTTGTTGTTGTTCCTCTTCCGCCTCCTCCTCCTCTTCCTCCTCGTCATCATCGTCGTCATCAAGATTCACCGGGGTTGGAATTTGTTGAGAATAGGCACCGGGACCGGGAGCACCACTACCACTACCAACATAAGCATCGCCTCCATATCCACGTCCGCCTTGGGATTGAGAGCGGGAGAGAGCAATAGCATTGGCCATATCTTGCTCTTCTCGATTCTACAAAATAATATTTGTAGCGAAAGTATCAAATAACATTATGAACAATAATGTAATGTAATTCATAATTAATAATATTAGTAGATAATAAATATTAACCTGCCACATATCCATGTTCCTTTGAGAAATCTCATAAATAACGGATTTTCGACTTGGCCTCTTGGACTTTCCTTTTCCTTTATCAATACGATCTTCTCGGGATGAAGACATCTTGATAGTTTATGGAATTATAGTAGAAATATGGACTTATAATTTTTTTTTTGTTTTAGCAATTGAGAAAGACAACTTAAAGAACTATAGATCAAGTATAACAATGCGTAATATAAGAGTAGCACTTGAATAATTCAAATGAAAGCACAAATAGCACAATGAGAAATGGGAGACAAAGAGAGAGAATTGGGAGATTGAAGAGAGAAACTCTTATTAACACAAGAGTGGGGTAAATGTAAGTGAGGATAGAGGGGGGTATTTATAGATAAAAATTTGGGGGGAAATCTGAAATTGAATTCAAAATTCGAATTTAAAAAAAAAAAAAAAAAAAAAAAAATTTAAAAACGGTCAAAAACCGCCGGAACCGCCGGAACCGCCGGTTAACCGCCGGAAACCGCCGGTTTTACACCCGAAACCGCCGGTTTGGTCAACAAACCGTCTGACCACCTGCACTCAACCATCCCATCAAAGCTGCAACGTGTCAGCCTTGTGTTCCGCGCCAAAACCGAAAACCGCCGGTTTGACGGTTAACCGCCGGTTTTCACGGTTAACCGGCGGTTTTGGTCATAAACCGCCTGCAAAACCGCCTGAAAAAGCCGACCCATCCTACCGAAAGCTGGCCGCCTCGAAAATCTCGCCGGAACCGTGAAACCGCCGGTTAACCGGCGGTTTGGTGACGGTTTCGGTTCATTAAATTTGGAACCGGAACCGGCCCGCGGTTCAAATTATCACGGTTCCGGTTCAAGATTTTTGTCACGGTTCCGGTTCGGTCCGGTTCAAGATTTTTGTCACGGTTCCGGTTCCGAACCGGAACCGGCAGTTCCGGTTTCGCGGTTAACCGCCGGAACCGAAAACCTTGGGCATCTCTAGCCAACACTCTTTACTTGTTTTTTTCACCATTTTCTAGTTTTAGTACCTTGCTATCTTTTGGTATTTGGAGTTATTGGTAGCTACTGCCTTGTTTTTAAACACAATCCGTTTTGATTCCATGGAAATGAAGTTTCTGTTGGTTTGCTTTGTATTTCACGTGCTAATGGACTCCATGCCGCTTAGTTAAATAGACCTAGAGATGTAGAGTTGGTTTTGTTTGTTCGCATGTTAGATCTGTCTAGTTAGATAGATCGAGTGATTTCTCAAGTTTTTGCAAAAATTAATCGGTGTAGTTTTCATTAATGCATGAGATCTAAGTTTTCCGCCACCTTCATGTTGGGTAGTCTGTTTGCCGATTTCCTGCATAATTTAGCCCTCATGGTTCAATTGCTAATTAGATCCAAGATTGTTGAGTTTTATTTCAAGCATTCATCAATGGAATCCCGAGTTTCTGATTGTCATTCATTGCTTGGAGAATAAAAGAATGTCACAATTCAAGTTGGGACAACTTTGTTGCTTTTACCTTTTGTTGTTTCTTTTCAGCTTTTCCTGCAATGGCCAAGTAGTTAGTTAGCCAGCATAGTCTGTTATTCCCTTCTACCTTTTGTCGACCCATTTTTAGTAAGTTTCACGATTCACATGCACACTAGTAGTCCAGTACTTACACTCACGTGCACAGCCACAACGTGAAGTATCTAGTTACATACTGGTTAGGATAGGTGTAGGTCCCATTTCCATTTCTCCGTCTAGTTAAACTCAACCCCCAAAAGCGTTGTAGCAAACTCAACCTTCCAGAACAAGTTTATTATACTACATCCATCTGTGTGGGATTGATCATTTACTCCATTACACTAGCCAGTAGAGTGGGTTAAGGTTTTTGATAGAGAAGAGAGATACAAACCTAACGACACAGCTAAGTTTAGGTATCCTCCTAACCAGTTGACACACACGAGTCTTTCTCATCTTCTAGTACACATAAATTTACGTCTATCATAGTGCTATGCATGGTACATAAAATTCTAAATAATAAAGATAAATTCTAAGGTAAATAGATTAAAAAAAAAGAGGATAAAAAGAATATAATGATATTTATAGTTAAAAATGTGTATTAATTACAATAAATATTCATAATATTATAAACAATAATAAAAAGAGAAATCTACTTCTCTCAAAAACCCAGACAAGGATTTTAAAAAAAAGATAAAGAAAATATAATGATGTTTATGGTCAAGAATATGTGTTAGTTAAAATAGTATTCATAACATTATAAATAATTAAAAATATTAAAAATAACAAAAATAGGGGTGGGAATACGGATATCGGGTATTGGGTTTACCCGTACCCGACCTGATACCCACCGGGTATTGGGTATCCAATATCCACTTTTATAGGATTGGGTATGGGATTGGATATTGAAATTTAAGATAATTCGGGTATTGGGTAACCCGAATGGGTATCGGGAATTACCCGAATACCCAATTTATTATTTTAAGTATTTTTATAAATTAGGTTTAGTCATTCCGGGCTTCAAGAGCTGGGCTAATTTATTTACTAATTATAACTTTCTCTAAACTTATAGTATAAATAAGTCAATCTCTCTTACTCTAGGTCACTGCTTCTACATTTTAATTAAATGTGTAACTTTTATTGTTTTGCTTACATAACCAATCCTCATAAATATAATCGTGTACTTTAAAATAAATGCAACATTAAAGATGTTAGTAGTTTATTTAATTTATTTCTATAGTTATATTAATATAATTATAATTTGAATTTTTTTATTAGTTATTAACACATATAAATAGTCGGGTATTTGGGTACCCGATTCGTCGGGTTTGGATACCCGAGGCGGATATTGGATTATCCGAAAATATATCGGGTCGGGTGTTGGGTGGACATTTTAGATGATTTTTGGGTTTGGATACCCGGTTTTTTCGAATCGGGTATCCACGGATACCCCTATTCCCACCCCTAAACAAAAAGATAAATGTATTTCTCTCAACCTGCTCTAAATAAAACATTTCATGTTCAGCAAAAGATTTTAAACAGTTTTAATTTCTGACATGAGTGTAATAAAATAAAATAAAATAAATGAAAAAGAGGAATTGTGCGACAAATGATCAAAGAGTTTGTGTTAATTATAATAAGATATATACATAAATGATGCGACTAAGGATCAAAGAGAAAAAAAAAAACATAGTATAATTTAAAAAAATAAATTATTTTACATAACGTATTTCATTGAATCATAATATACTATGAAAAATATTTATAATAACGCAATTAAATAATATGACATTTCATCTAACATATTTCTTATGCATATATGATATTTATTTTTAATTATTATCCTACACGACATCATAGTATCATTTGTTTATCTTAATATATTTATTTTCTAAAACATAATTTAATAGTATTAAACTTTTATTGTCATAACTGAAAAGTCAAGCCTTGAACAACAATATATTTTTAGTAGAATAAATCCAAGTCTAACTCAATTCTAAATATATACTCCCTCCGTCCCGACTAAGATGACATATTGCTTAACCGACATGGGATTTTAAGAATTATTGGTTAAAGTATTTAATTGGAAAGAGAAAAGGTGGGTGTAAGTATTAAAGTAGAGAGATAAAGAAAGATGAATATTTTAATAAGAGTGAGAAAAAGTGGTTGAGTGTATTAATTGGAGAGAGAAAATTTCCAAAAAGAAAATGTATCATCTTAGTTGGGACAAACTAAAAAGGAAAACGTGTCATCTTAAACGGGACGGGGGGTATATCTTAAGTAATTGAAATATGTATATAGGAGCATGTTAGGATGCCACCACCCCTTAAAATAACATCATACCACCAGTCCTAGCCAATCATTTGTACACGTGGGCGAATAATAAGCTGCCACGTGGCAAAAAAAAAGTTGAAAAACTCGGCCAACAATTTGTTGCTCTTTATACAGCAATTTTTCTTGTCCAGCAATATCCAACACGCTATACAGCAATCTATAGATTGTTGTGTAGTGTTTGTAATATTGTTGTGTAACGTTTATAATATTGTTGTATATATGGTGTCACGATGTTACTTTAAGAAGTGTTGTACTCCCTCCGTCCCGGATAATTCGGGCCACTTTGACCGGGCACAGGTTTTAAGAATTGTAATGAAAAGTGAGTTGAAAAAGTTAGTGGATGTGAGTCCTACCTTTATATATTAGTTTTATAATAAAATGTGAGTAGGAATGAGTTAGTGGAATATGAGGTCCACTACCAAAAATGGTAAAAGTGAAATGAGACAAATTATGTGGGACGACCTGAAATGGAAAACTTGGACGAATTATCTAGGACGGAGGGAGTAAATATTAAATATAGGACACGACTATGCTACCCTCTCAGCACTAGGGTTTTTGTGAAAGAAAGGAGAGAAGAAGTAGAGATAGGGTAGAATATATCCTGATCTATTTTCTCATTATCGTAACAATGAGATAACAAGAGTTGAAGTTGAGACTATAAATCCTTAAGCGAAAACCTGGATGTATAATGCGATCGACTCGATTACATTATTAAAATTTAAACTAAATATTAAAATATATGCAAATCAACAGTAGTCTTGGAAACATGTGCAATGTGCTAATTGATTTTTATGCTAAATTAGGTGATACGATCATATGAGCCGAGCTCGTGAAGCAAGTGAATTTTAGGCCGTTGAATATGCTTGGAAAGGCCTACAACGCAATAGACACCAAAGAAGACATGTTTCCTCAATTCCCTCATATTTGAGTCATTTTTCTTTTTCGGAAAGTTCTCTCATAATTGAGTCATTCCATATATAGCAATTTTTTTCTCTTTCTTACTCTACCCTCTCTTACTTTATTATTTCTACTTTATTCAATTTCTACTTTATTCTCTCTATCTTTTTTATCTCTCTTACTTTTTTTTATCTATTTATTTAACACACTCAACACCCTTCTAAAACTCCGTGGCGAAAAGTTTCGCTTCAACTATGAGGAAACAAAGGGATTAAGATTTTAGAGATCTAATGGTCTATAGATTGACATGTGTAATTTCATTTTTTATTTTTTAATATTAAAAAGATAATAAGTAATAACTGTCACTTTAGCGTTTAAGAACACATTATTAATATAGTGTGTTAATATTGACATTGTACAAGCATTGTATTGACATATTAGGTAAGGTGTATTGATATAAAGCTGCTTTACGAAATTTATGAATATTCACGAAAATTTTATCAAATTTTGACATCGAAATATATGTACGTAGGATCTCGTTGGAATCCTTATAAAATTATCTTTAATTTGATATATGTTGTGTGAAAAAATAATTTAAACGAGAAAGCGATATACATTTAATGTTTTGAGATATTTTTAAAAAAATTAGTTATAACTAACTTGTTGTTAATTGACATTAATATTCTAATTGACATTTTTGTGCATGATATTGGTATTTGAAATTGAATGATCTTAACCCTTAATTTAAATATTTAATATCTATCATTTAATTATAATTAATAATTTAAAAAAGTTAACAATATAACACACGTTACTGTTTCTAATTTTATATTCGATCAAATTACTTGTGCAAAGTACAAGATACCAACCGTCCATGATTTATCTCTAATTTTATTAGCTGGGAATGGAGATAGTGACAAGGAATAAACAAATGCTACCAATAAAAAAATATCAGCCACGCTATAATAAACAAATACTCCTACTATCACGATTTATCTCTAATTTTACTAGGTGCACATTATTAATTAACTAGTATCATAATCGTACGGTCCATTCTATTTTTATGAACTTAGTTTACACAGTAAAATAATTTTATAAAATAATACTTCCTTCATTTTCTCATAGTTGAGTCATTTTTCTATTTCGAGAATTACCCTCATAGTTGAGTCATTTCCATATATAGTACTCCCTCCGTCCCAAGATATTAGACTCGTATACCATTTTAGGATATCCCAACATATTTGAGCCATTTCTATTAAACATTTACTTTACTACCAACTTCACTTACACAACTAAAGAACACCTCATAAATTCCTGTGCCCAAAAGAAGTGAGTCTAATATCTTGGGACAGAGGGAGTAGTAACTTTTTTCTCTTTCTTACTTTACTCTCTCTTACTTTACGTCTCTCTATTTTATTCACTTTTTTACTTTATTCTCTCTACTTTATTTTCTCTCTTATTTTTTTATCTATTTATTTAACACAATCAACATCTCTATCTTAAACTATGTACTAAAAAGTTTCGCCTCAACTATGAGGAAACGAAGGGCGTAAACAATATTATTGTACGAATTCTAAAAACATAAAAATATATAATAAATATTCGTTATATAAATATGTAAAACCAAATAAAAATATATTGCTTAGTAAATTCAGTAAAAAAATTTCAATAAAAAAAAAAACTAAATTCATATCGATATTTGCATTAAAGTTGCTATCTCATAAAAATTTAATTCATATCCAAAATTTATAAATATTCCAAAATGATCCAAAACTCATCTTTCCTGTATGTACAGATAGATTTATTCACCCTTATTAGTAATAAATATCCCACGCTATAATATACAAATACTATGACTAATAAAAATTAAAGAAAGTAAACGAAGCGGTTCAAAAATAAGTTAAACAAATACTACACGCTAGGTTGGTGTACTGCACATATTAATTAATTAAATTTACGATTAATCATTGATTGAACATTAACAACCTAGTCTCTAAACTTTAAAATATCATAAATATTCACGAAATTGAAGTATAATCACATCCACGATACCTTTTTCACTATCCCATTAAGAGCATTTTTGGTGATTCACAAAAGTTGACTTGCATTATTAAATACTCCATTAGTCCCAGATTAATTATCACTCTTTTATATTTCGGTCCGTCCCTCAATAATTATCACACTTCATTTTTACCATAAATGGTAAGTAAGTCTCACATTCCACTAACTCACTTCATTCACATTTTACTATAAAACAAAAACAAAAAAGTGGGTCTAACATTACACTAACTTTTTCAACCAACTTTTCTTTACATTTTATAAAACCTATGCCCGGTACAATTAATCAAGGACGGAGGGAGCAATTAACCCACAATTAATCATTAAACTACTAACCTCCACTCTAATCAATATAAACATCTCTCCCCCTTCACACAAACCCAAACAATTTCAGTATGGAGCTTTTTACATTAGTGGTTTCCATACTCCTCATCGCCATCACATTTTTCCTCCTCCGCCGCAGAAGCTCCGGCAACGCCAGATTGCCACCCGGAAGCTTCGGCTGGCCAATCATCGGCGAGAGCGTGGAGTTCCTCTTCGGCAATTCGGAGAAATTCGTCGGCGATCGGATGCTAAAGTACTCCCCGGAGATGTTCAAAACCAAAATCCTCGGCGAGAAAACCGCCGTGATCTGCGGCCCCGCCGGCAACAAATTCCTCTTCTCCAACGAGGAGAAGCTATTCAGCATGTTCCGCCCCCACTCAATGCAGCACCTCTTCCGCTCCAACAAGCCCAAACCCGCCCTCAACATGCCGGAGGTGGTTCGCCAGCCCGGTTTCCTCAAGCCGGAAGCCCTGATGCGTTATTTGGCGGGAATGGATTTGATCACGCAAAAGCAGCTGCACATTCACTGCGACGGTAAAAAAATCGTGGAGTTTTACCCGCTGTCAAAAACAATTACCTTAACTATCGCATGCCAGTTTTTCCTGGGGATAAACAACCCTGACCGGATCGCGCGGTTGGTGGAAACTTTCGATGATGTCACGCGGGGGATGGCATCTATCATGCTCAATTTGCCCGGGACCACGTTTTACCGCGCCAACAAGGCTGCGGCAGCGCTCCGGAAGGAGCTCATCGCGGTGGTCGAGGAGAAGAAGGAGGCGATGGCCGAGGGAGCTGGGCCGATGCACGACATCTTGTCGCACATGATCGCGGCGTCTGACCCGAGCGGGAGCTGCTTGCCCGAATCCGAGATTGCGGATAAGATGATGGGGCTCTTGATCTCCGGGTATGGCAACGTGTCAACCACCATAACATTCGTGATGAAGCATCTAGGGCTGAACCCTGATATCTACGAACGAGTTCGTGCAGGTAACGAATAATATCCATCCATAAAAAATATTCTCTAATTTGTTTTTCACTAACAATATAAAATTTGAATTGATATAGTAATGATTTTATATTTCAGAACAACTAGCGATTGCGGTGGCTAAGAAGGAAGGAGTGCCATTGCATTGGGAAGATATGGCGAAGATGAAATATTCATGGAATGTGATATGTGAGACAATGAGAATGGTTCCATTTCAAGGAACTTTTAGGGAAGTGATTGAGGAATTTACTTATGCTGGCTACACTATTCCTAAGGGTTGGAAGGTAATGGATTATTACTCCTTGAAAAGTATGAATTATTTTCTTATTAGTCCGTCCCTAAAAATTTGAATTTTATAAATTTGGAAAAGTAAAATACCACATTACCTTACACATCATTTTATTTACAACTTATACCATTACACTACACTATTAATGATGTGGAGCCCACTATCAACTAACACAATTTGCCTACTTTATATCTCTCTATCTCTTACTTTACCAATTATACATTATAACTCGTGTCGAACCAAATGTTCATAGTTTTCAGAGACGGGGGAGTATGATACGGCAAGTTCAGAGATTGTATGCATTTTATAATTATGTTTGAGCGAGATAAATATTTGACAAAATGTATGATTTGTAGGTATATTGGACCGTGAGCACGACCTGCATGAGCCCTCAATATTTCAAGGATCCGAAGAGGTTCAACCCATCGAGATACGACGAGGGAGAAGCGCCTCCTCCTTACACCTACATGCCGTTCGGAAAAGGGCTGAGAATGTGCCCGGGAAACGAGTATGCTAGGATAGTGATGCTGACTTTCGTTCACAATGTTGTGAAAAATTACCGATGGGAAATGGTCGACCCGAACGAGAAGGTCAGCGGATCCATGATTCCGGAGCCCCAAAAAGGCCTACCGGTCCGTCTTTACCATCATTGATGCAAAGCTGGAACATGCCGAAAACTGTTTGTTGTACAATCAATGTCAAATAATGGAATTGAATCCTCCGTTTAATTTCTTTTATGGATACATGTTTATTGTTGAATCTATAGTTTTAGTATTGGTTTTAATGATGTTTAAAAATATGAAAGTTTTTGCTGGAATGATACCAAACAATTTTAAGTAGTTAGGTCTATGCCCTCTCTTAAAATGCCACTCCATTATTCGGTATTAATTGACTTTAATTTTTACCTTTTGTATTGGCCCATGTAGTACATTTTTTTCAGATAATCGAAGGTGGTTTAAAATTTTCTGAGTGCACCATTGAGTAAAGTGAAACATATAAATCTTTTGAAGATAAAACAAAAGTTTTATTTAGAAAGTACTATTGAATACAGATCTCAAAATTAGCAATAGATCACAAATGATGAATTGCATATTAATTCATGAGTAGTGATTTAGAGACATAATGTCTCTATGCCATAATACCCTTATGTCTCTATACCATAATTATATTTTATATATGGACAAATATAACCAAATGCTATTTTTGGATAAAATCAATTAGCATGATCAGTAGTGGGTGATCTAATTTCTATAATAAAGACTAATAAAGCTAACGGTGAAATTCAATAGAGTATATTATATATTTTACATAGGAATAACATAAAAATAAATACTCAAAAATCAACTAATATTATAAAATACATAAAATTAAAATAATAAATTCAATTAGTATTATATTTATTTTGACTAAGATTCGACAATACTTTTCCAAAAATTAAAAAATTGAATAAATTAAATTTTCAAAATTGAATAATTTAGAATAGTAAGTATGATATAAAACAACCTACACCCAATTAGTATTAATATATTATACATATTTTCTTAATTTTATCATGATATAGTGAATTGAGCTAATAACTCAATTATTTATAAAGCAAAAGAGAAAATGCCTTGTAATTATTTATTTGATCGAAGTTCGATTGCAATGTTCTAAGAATAAAAAATTTAAATAAATTAAAATTTTGGAAAGGAAAGAAGTAGTATAATAAAAATTACAAAATTCTTAAAATAAAAACTATAAAGTCAATTATTATTATTATTATTATTATTATTATTATTATTATTATTATTATTATTATTATTATAATTAATAATTTATTTAATGATATACTGAATGGAGCTTAAAACTCTAATATTTTATATAAGAAAAAAGAAGAAAATAATATAGGATTAGTATTTTTATAAAATGGATTCATAATTTATTCATTAAGTTCAAATCTCATAATTTATTCCCTTAGTTTTGGAACATTACGTTGAATAAAACTTTTATGAATAAATCTCCCATTTCTCTAATGTTCTACTTCTTTAGGTATATATTTTAATTTTAAATCATATCTTCCACATTTATATATATTCCATAATTAAGTTACCACGTCCTTATTTAAGATGTAAGGGCAAAAAGGTAGATGTAAAAAAGTATAGATTTAATTAAAAATATAATATAGTATAAGATTACAATTTTAACCTCATTATGGTATTATAGCTTGGAGACATTATGTCTCTAAATCATTTTTCTTAATTCATATTAATCAATCTATTTTTCATATTTTGATGTTGGGAAAATAATCTAATATATTTACACCGAAAGAAAGGGATCTTATCAAATCCTTTAAGTAAACGCAACTAATCTTTAAAATGTAGTAGTACTATAAAATACTCCTTAGCTTGTGACTCGTGACAACAATTAGCTACACAATGCTGAGCGGAAATTATGTCTTTATATCCGTAATTTGTAGTAGTATTATTATAATTTTGCAGCTAAAATTATTTTCACTGCATTCAAAACTTTTTGAAAGTCATTTTTAAGTTCCAGTCTAGATTTATTACTCCATTAGATTAGTTAAATTTAATCTAGAATTGATAAACCATGCTATTATAATAATAGAAATTTATAGTATTTCATGGTAATAGAAAGAGTGAGTGATGGTATTTATATAATGATTTCTTACATTCAGTCACCGCTCTATTATTATAATATAAATTTATAAAATTCCATGGGAATAATTAGAGAGATTTACGGTACTTATATGAAATTTCTTTAGAACTAACAAATATTATTACAATATGAAATTTCTTTAGAACTAACAAATATTATTACAATTATTTTTTATTTCATTTGCCAATAAGGCGTTTGATACGCTCGGATTTTGCACTGTTTTAAGGCTATTATTTGGTCTGTTTTTAAGTGTGAAAGTTCCACTACTTGTCCATAAACTGCATATTTTATCTATTTTGGTATTTTGACGTATTTTGTGAGAAATGTGCAAAATAGAGCCTAAAAAGCTAGCTAAAAGTCGAAATTGAAAATCTGGAGCTTTCGAAGGATCCAGCGGTCCGCCGCAACACAGCCAGCGACCGCTGGCCGGCAACTAGGACTGGCAATTTTTGGCACGACATGATAACACGACACAAACCCGCACGAAATTAATGGGTTTAGGTCAAAGCTTATTGGGTTCGTGTCCTTATCAGGTCGACACATTAAGAACACGCAAATTTCGTGTTGGGTTCGTGTTACCCGTTAAGAAATTATATTATAATATTATTGATTTTTTTAATATTATTTTATCTAAATTTCGTGTCGTGTTCGTGTTGAATTTTGTTGGATTTTATTGTTATGAAGTATGAATCTATTGATCTTATAATTTATCATTCTAGATTGTGTAATCAGATTTTAAGTTCCTAATCAGATTCAAGGTTTTATAATTTTTAAATCATGAGTAGTTGTTATCTTGTTGTTATTATATTCTTACCGCGTTTTCAGGTCGTGTAGTTATAGTGTTGTATTGTGTCATGTTGACCCAAGATGGTTCTTGTCGTGTTCGGGTTTAAGGGTAGCAGATTGTGTTCGTGTTCATGTTCGTATTTGAGATTTTCTTAACGGGTCGCGTTCGTGTTTATACTTATTAGGTTGTGTCATTATCGTGTTGACATGATAACGTAATACGCTCGGATTTTGCACAGTTTTAAGGCCATTATTTGGTCCGTTTTGAATGTCAAAATTGCATTACATATCCATTATTTGCATATTTGATATATTTTGGGATTTTGACATGTTTTGTGAGAAATGTGCATATTTGAGCCTAAAAAAGGAGTCATAACGCGAAGTTGGAAATCTGGAGATTCTGGGTGCGTCCAGCGGCCGCTGCAACACCGCCGGCGACCGCCGACTCCCAACGACTGCCAAGTCTATAGCGGCCTGCTCCGGGAAAGCTGTGCATGGAATGAAGGCACACCCAGCAACCGCTGGGCAACGTGCGCGACCGCTACAAAGGGTCCAGAAAGTTACGGGATGATAGCCGGAGACCGCTGAAATAGGTGCAGCGACCGCCGCCCAAGAGTCAGAAGCCTCAGACCAACTGTCACACCTCAATCCTTATGACGTATGCACTTACTATAAATAAATTAAAAATATAAAATAAATAACCACATTTCGAGTACATAATGCGCACATATTATATAGTTTCAAAACCACTATTTATTAATTACATATTTCAAACATTCTAAACTGTAGTGGGACCCTCTCACCACTCTATATATTATACATTTATCTACATGCAAAAATGATGAGGAGGAGAAGGTTGCCAAAAGGTTGCCAAAATGTGTCAGCCGCCGACCCTTATAATAACTGTAACTCATGTCATCTCACGCATCATTGATATCTTATTCCTGAAAAATATTAGTGGTTTATATGAGCCACAACTCAGTGTATATAAACCTTACCTTTAATTCCACACCCCAACAATCAAGCCCAACAATCAAACATATCCTTTAATTAATATATATAATAATAACCAACAATTATTAGAAACAAATTTATATACATATGCATATGTCACTCTGTTTAATTTATTATTCTGTGACTGGTCAAACCTGGTATCTGCCCGGAATTTCCATTGTATACGACCCGAAGGTCCCTTTTTATTATTTGACCTTTGCACGAAGGTCCCTCTTTGATTTGACCTTTCCACGAAGGCCCCTCTTTGATTTGACCTTTCCACGAAGGTCCCTCTTGGCATATTTTCTTTGACTCGTAGGTCCATTATCATTGTATATGACCCGTAGGTCTATTGGCATTGATATCAGACCCAGGGCAAGACTGTCACATATCCTCTTTAATTCCATGATTCAAATAATTCCAATACCATGCATCAATCATATCCATTGCACCAATTACATACCCATATATTTCATCAATAATTCCAATACATATTTATTGCACAAATCATATATACACATCACTTACAACATCAATATCAAATAACACATAACCATTTCAGGCTCACATCATATAATTCAAATATTCACTCCAATTTAACACATAGCAATCAATTACATAAAATATATAAAATTAAAAATGTGATTTATGCACGCCTGGGACAAAAAGTACTCAAACATCCAAATTCCCTTCTTTATCTACAACTTTATATAGCCGAAGGGGGTGGAAACTATTTTTCGTTTTATCTCTTCCTAACTCATCTATCTCTTCCTTTGTCTCACTGGCTGTATGTAAAATATATATCTATGAATATTTGAGGCGGCTCCCTATCCATATTAAATATAAAGCTATAGCTTACTATACATCATAAAATTATTTAAATATATGGCATATATGCATGCTTATTAGTTTTCCTAATTGACATTTGTCACATATTATTGGTGGCACTATGAAATAGTGACCACGTAATGCTAACACGTACATATATAACTTTTTTAAACTATGCTACTACTATTATTTATATCTCATTTAGGATCATTATCAAAATATATATTTTCCATGCACTAGACACTCTCATGCACACGCATACCTAATTATATATATATATATATATGGGTGCGTTAGGCTCCTTTGCACCCTAAGTGTCCTATTTCCTTCTTAATCTCAGCCCTTGGATCCTTGAATTGGATGGTTGTGATCAATGCATTATTAGTCTATAATGTTGCATTATTAGCCGATGTGCATTATTAGAATGAAAATGTGCATTATTAGTCTATAATGTTGCATTATTAGCCGCTGTGCATTATTAGAATGAAAATGTGCATTATTAAATGACACGTGGCATTAATCTAACCGTCAGATGACAAAATCGTGGGGCTAGGATTAAGAAGGACAAAAGGACAAAAGATATGAAAAGGATTTGAATACATCCCTATATATATATATATATATAGAGTTGCATTATCCACAAATCCACTCTTAAAGATCGAACCACCGAACCATACCAAATTAGGGTTTTTAGATCTAATTTTTTATGGATGAGATACACAAATTTATAAATTATTTTCGCCTTCATCACGAGCCTATTTTAATTCATCCGAAGGTAAATAAGGCATACTAACATGTTACGAAGATTTAACTTCATTCCAGAATATATTACTTCATTCCAGAAGGTTTTTACTTCATTCCAATAGGATTATTACTTCATTCCAGTACGTAAATGCGGTTTCGCCGTCGCGTGCCATTCTTCTCTCTACAATATCTATCACCACCTCCACGGCTTGATATGATTTAATAAACACATGAAATAATGTAATAAATTATTGGAATAAAGTATGTGTAGAGCATTTGAAATACTACTGGAATGAAGTAAAAATCTTATCCAATGAAGTAATAATGTTTCTGAATGAAGTAATAAACCCACTTGAATAAATTGCATTTTAAAATGTTAATCAAGTAAAAACTCAAGTCAATGAATTTGAATGAAGCATATGGTGAATCATTTCAAAACCTACTGGAAGCAAGTAAAAACATGTTGTAGTTTCAAGGTATTACGTACGGAATGAAGTAATATACCTATACAATGAAGTAAATATGGGCTTGTTCCTGCAGATAATGATGTCAAATCTTCAAATCAAAATAATGTCACTAATAACAGATTTTAACAGAATAAGAAGCTTCATGTACTTGCAATTGTTATGACGCATAAGCAATAAACTTTCCATTAAGTCAAAAGATAACCAAATCCACGTTTCAGCTCATCACTATAAATAACATAATATCTTGTACCTGTGGAGATAACTAAAATAGGTGACATATTCAACCGATGCTTCCACTCATTAAAACTCTTTTGATATGCTTCACTCCATATAAAAGAAGAATTTTGTCGTACTAACTTCATTATCAATTGAATAATAATCGAGAAAAATTTCCAGTTGTAAACCAGTTCAATCTTTTGTAGATCCACTTCTATTCCAAAATCTGACACCACGTGTCCCAACAATACCATATGATCTAGCTAGACTCACGCTTACTCAACCTTGCAATAATCTGTTTATCTCGCAAAACTTGTAATACTGACTGCAAGTGATTAACATGCCCATCTTGAAACTGATCAAACAAGTCTTCGATTCTCGGTAATGAATATTTATTCTTCACTGTCACTTGATTCGACATTCAATAGTGTATATAAAGTCGCAATGTGCAGTCTTTCTTCTTCAAATATGATATTGGTGCACTCCAAGATGAAACACTGGGTCATATAAATCTCCTACCAGACAACTCTTGTAACAGATTCTTAAATTCTTGAAACTCGAATGAAGACGGTTAATAAGTAGAATAAAAATAAATGCAGTGCTAAATAGAGAAATATTTCTCCTGATAAGGTGAAAATCCAGATAAATCTGCACTTCCAATAAATCAAAAAGCCGATCTAGATAATATAAGAAAACCTGGAACAATATATTGATTACCGTAAAATATAACTCGATCCCGTCTCGATGATTACATTACCATTTCTTTTACTTGACAAGCTACTTGGTTCGATGAGGTGAAAATCAATCTATATCCGTAATAATATCAAAACTTGTGTATGAACAAGAGAATCAATATCCGCTGCCAGCTTAATTGAGGCGGCTCCCTATCCATATTAAATATAAAGCTATTGCTTACTATACATCATAAAATTATTTAAATATATGGCATATATGCATGCTTATTAGTTTTCCTAATTGACATCTGTCACATATTATTGGTGGCACTATGAAATAGCGACCACGTAATGCTAACACGTACACATATAACTTTTTTAAACTATGCTACAACTATTATTTATATCTCATTTAGGATCACTATCAAAATATATATTTTCCATGCACTAGACACTCCCATGCACACACATACCTAATTATGTAAATATATATATAACATATAATTATGTAAATAATATTATAAATATGTAATAATAAATGAATATATATCAATATGCAAATTGATGCATGTTTTGCGTTAGGAATGTCACACCAACCCACAGCGACCGCTGGCCAAGGTGCAGCGGCCTGCTGCGAGCTGAATTTGCCCTACTTTCTCTCCAATATTTACCATATTTTGCAACCTTTTTCCTTATTTGAAAGGGGCGATTTCTTCCCTATAAATAGCCCCTCAAACTTCATCATTAGGATCCTCTTTTTGCAATATATTTTCCAGAGATTAAACGTTAGAGTACTTCATTATGCAAGGAGTTGAAGAAGGATTCAAGATCATTAATGCTACAAGGATTCGACCTTTGGGTTTTATTTGCTTTAGATTGATGTTTTCATTGTTTCCCTTCAATCTATGTTTTTAGATTATTGTATCATGTGTAACTAAATTCATAGGATTCTAGGGATGCGTTAGTAACGACTTTGGTTATACAATTCATTTTGTATTTAATATTCGTTGGTTCTTACTTTGTTTCTTCCTTAAGTTGTTGGATAATGTCTCACGTTTGAGTGACACATTTGTGATTAATTAATATAAATTGTGTTAGGTTTGGTATACTGAAAAGCATGTTTCGAGCAAGTTTTGCACGAATAGAATCTTGCTTGTATACGTAAAACTCTACAATCCACTTTTAACCCGATTCAGTATTATTCGAGCAGTTCCGCACGAATAGAATCACTATTATTATTACATTGTGTTTGCTTGTGCATTTATAAGATGTTTTATAAACATTTAAATGTATAAGAAGAAAAACTGATAAAGCTCGTTTCATGCATTGGTTTAGGGTTAAAATTCTGTGCATTTGGGGCGCTAATGTGCGTTAATGAGTTCAGGTGCGTAGTAAATGTCGGACCTAGGAGTTGCTGTTACCGGACCTGGCAGATGTAAAAGAGATGGAATTGAAGTAAAAATCAGAAGTCGTCGTTCGGACCTGGGAGAATCAAAAGTTGGCGACAGGAGCAGAATGGAGCGAGAGCAGATTATTTTAAAGAGTCTTACTCAAGGGCAAGAGCGTCAAATCACCAGAGGGATACCCTAGGGATCAGACCCTCACATATATAAGGAGCTCAACCTTGAAGAACAAGATAGCCACTTCTACACTTTCTTAGCTCAAGCTTCCGTTCCATGCTTTAGTTCTACACTTCAAATTTCTCATTTCGTCTGCTGCGCACTTGGAGATGGAGGATTCTGGCCACCGTGGTTCTCATCTTTGTTATTTTGCTGCTGTGTAACACCGCCTTGTGAAGGCGAAGAAACAATCTTTACTTGCTTTCGTTTAGTACTTGTTAGTTTTAAATTTCGCAACTCTAGTTTCTGACTTTGATCCACTGGATTCGAACCTATTTCTCTTTATTATGGAAGTTTATGTTGGTTTCTGTTGCATATCGCTGAGTTGATGTTTATTTCTTGCCTTTTCGCTTTCGTTCTTGTTTATTGTTGGATGTTTGGAGCTGAAATCTGTTGGTTTGTTGATGGAGGTTGGGGATTTGCGTATGGAGATGTCTGGATTTGTTGAAACGTGGTGTATTTGAGTTGGAGTTTCGCGTATTTGGTGTTTGTTGTTTACGTTGTGCATGATTATGGCTGTTTACTTTCTGTTTCTGCATCCTTTAGGTCCAGTAGCGTAGATCTGTTAGTTTAGGTTTTAATTTCTTATTTTAAGTTTAGATCTGAAGCTTGCTCTGTTTTCATGGTGTTTAATACTCTGTTTTATCTGCTATTCTCATTTGATTCCCGAAGAAGATGAAGTTGTTGGTAGTTAGAACCAGATCTGCTTTATGTCAAAGACTTTTCAAAGATGTACTTTACTTTTCTCGCATTGTCCCCTGACTCGTCAAGACGATCTGCTTTGCCTTTTTACTTTCCCCGCATGCTTTTCCAAACCCTGGTAGTTTAAGGAAATTTGTCTTTACTTTTCGCTTTATGCTTGTCTGTCCAAATTAGGAAAGTCTGTCTAGTTAAGCCTACTCCAGTTGTTTTAGAACTTTAAATATCTCATTTCTCTAAGTCATGCATGTTCCGTACGCTCTCGTTTCTTAGACCCAGTAGGTAGAGTAAAGTTTTTTCTATCTCTCAGACCCAGTAGTTTTAAGTTCTCGACCCACAAAATTGCGTGGCAGCAGCCAACCCCTTTACCCAAATCATCCTCAAATGCAGTTTCGTAACACCTTCGTCCTCGTGGGATCGATCCTTTACTTCCCTGTGCTAAGTTGTAGTATAGTGGGTTGAGGTTTTTGAAGAAATAGAGTGCATCCAACGACCCCTTTCTGATAGTTTCATGATCTTATAGCCTCTGAAGTCTAGTCGAATCCTCTGGACCTGTTAGATCGAGTGACATATATCACACACACCGCATCACTCTATTAGTCACTCTTTGGCTACCTATCGTGAAAGGTTGCAATGTCTGTCCGATTATTTCTAATCCTTACTGAAATAAGATGGCACTGGTGTGGTATAGCACTGAACGAATCTAACAGCAAGACGTGTCTTTATGCTATCTACTGAAAGACTAGGTCTTGATAAATTACTATTTATTAATCTACATATGTTAGTATTGAGCATACGGTATTGATTATGCACTACTTTGACTTATCAAATGGTGCGGGTTTTTCGCAACCCAATAATCCCGATATATTGGGTAGTGGTGATTAATATCTAGCGGTGCTAGGATTGCTATTATGTTGAAACGTGCGCGAGGTGAGTCTCGTTTGATAATGTCCTCAAGAGGAGCTCGAACAAGGTTTTATTATTCAGAAAATTGGTCAGTTGGAGTTTTATGGATCTATGAATAATAATTAAGTGTTTCTTGCTAAGTCCACTCTTGGAATTAATAAGATGTTAATTAATTAAGTCCATAGCAGACATTATTTAATTAATGGGCATTTATATCTTAAGCGCAGAAAATAAATAATAAACAAAGTGGAAACCTGGATTACTTGTAATTTCGGATTTGGATGGGGAGAGTTCAATATTACTTCTGTGGTGGCTGCTCGTAATATTCCAATATAAGCTTGTTTTAAATTGTGGGTTCAATTTAATTAGTGAAAAGCTAATTGGGGGAGCACATATCCAAAACCGTCCATAGATCCATGTATAGACCCAAAATGAACTTAATATAAATAGGAAAATAAATGAGACAGATTATTTGCGTTCTAGCATGTAATTATCTATTTAACACGTGAATTGATTAATCGCATAATCGGTCAAATAGATCCGTATCTGATTTATTTGTTTTGTACAAGTCTTCCGTTGTGCAAGGGGCACCAAACCCCAGCAAATTGCTACATAATCGTGAGAGGAGGTTGGCGAGTTAGGTCCACTTAATAGACACTACAATTAGCTTCCTTTACAACGACATTGTTAATTGAGAGTGAGGACTTTTCAAGGGTCTTAGGAGCTTTTAGGAGTTGTGTATTTAGGATTGACAATCCTAATGTTTGTAACCAACTTTGCATCGCATGAGCATAAACTAGATGACTCGTTCTATCAAAGTAAGAACTGTACTAGGATATTGTAGTTGGAATTTGTATAACCATAACTGTGAACCCACATCCGTGGAATTCTCCTTATCTCTATACTTTTATCTCTGTGATCTATTTGTAATTAGTTGTTTACTTGCTTTCAATTGTACTTTGTTTTCAAAAATCTCCAAAACTTTCGGTTTTTCCAAATAGTAATTGAGTTTTAGTATAGGGTAGTCAGTCTGTGATTGTTTTCTCAGTGATCGATATCCGGTACTAACCTTTAGCTATACTATTCCTACTTTGTATAATTGCAGGTATTTATAGTGCTAATAAAAAGTGCATCAAGTTTTTGGCGCTGTTGCCGGGGAATACATTCTACTTTGTGATTGATATCTTCAAATGGACAATTTTAGTACTTTGGAATTTAATTGCTTTCTGTTTTTAATTTTAGTTTAATTTGTTTTTGTTTTTGTTCTTTTAGGTTGTGTATGCGAACGCGATCTCGAACTTGAACGAACCTGAAGGAAAATAAGAAGTGAGAAAGGATTAATGACAGACAAAACAGAGCTAGAGAGGCTTGAAGTCATGGTCAAGATGTTGATGGATGAGAGAGAAGCGGAAAAGGCTGCCCGCGAGGCACAGGAAAAGAAGGATACGCAGATAGTACCCGTGATGCACATGTTCAACAACGAGAATATGATTACTTTTTCGGAAGGCCCTCGCGTTGATGCTAACAATTTTGAGCTACGAATGACCCTTAAACAAAGGGTTGAGCAGTCTCCTTTTGCAGCCAGACAGAAGATGTCAACCGCTACCTCTTGAAGTTCGTGGAAATCGCCAACAATCTGAAATTATATAATGTCCAAGACGACGCCATAAGGGTAAGACTCTTTCCCTTTTCTTTGATTGATTCTGCTAAAGAGTTGTTTGAGTGTATGCCCACAAAACGAGTCTCCACGTGGAAGGATATGGTGGCTGCCTTCCTCGACAAGTACTATCCGTCAGGCACGATTTTAAAGCTCAAGAGTGAGATCTTCCGGTTTATGCAAGGCCATGACGAGCCCCTCCACGAGGCGTTTGCTCGTTTCAAAGCCCTCCTCCGCAAGTGTCCCAACCACGGTTTCACCGTGGACCATCAGGTAGGAATCCTTTATAATGGTTTTAATGAAAAAAATTTGTGCTATGTTGGATTCAGGCGCGAATGGAGGATTTTTGCGGAAGACAGGACTGGATGCCATGCCGGTCATTGAAGAGTTTGCCACCAACAGCATGGGGTGGTCGAAAGAGAGGCACAACTCGAGAAGGGTAGCAGCAATAGAAAAGGCCGAAGAGAGCTCCTTTGCGAAAGAATGGCCGAGCTCAAAGTGCGGGTTAAGCAAATGAATACATCGAGAAAAGAGGATCTGGTTCCACTGACCTCCCTCATCGCAGCCACCAAACCCGACACTCCTACCCTTCCTATGGAAGATGCCAACTACGTGCAACAAGGGCAGCCCCAACAGACCCTTATAACAACAATTATCGCCCTAACCAGGGGGATGGTAATTTCAATAATTATATTGGGAACCGTCCTCATCCTAACCTTTCGTACTCTAATAATAATTTCTTGCAACCCCCCGCAGGATTTAATGTGAGCAATGGTGGAGTAGTTGAGCTTATCAAAAAGGAGGAGAAGTATGACCAAGGAATTATGAAGATTTTGGAAATGCTAGTGCAAGATAGAAAGACCCATGGCACCAAGATTAGAGTCGTTGAAGCAAGCTTGAACAACCTCGAGCAAGGAATAAGCACAATTGCCACCGCCGTCTCGAATATTCAAACTCAAATGGATCAAGTCCACAAGAAGATTGAGGAAGACAAGGCAAAGGTAACAGTATGAGTGGTGGACATAAATAAGAAGTGGGTCGCCAAGCAGAAGAAGGACGAAGGCAGCACCTCCGGAGTGAAATCTGGGGAATGCCCGACCGCCACACACCCCACAGCAGCCCGCCATTAGACCACATAATGGAGTCTGTCCGACGCCTAGCGGACCTCCGCACACCTTGCAGCGGTCTGCCACTGAAGAGGCAGAGGCGCCCGCCAAACAGGAACTCGTGCGGCACAACGGGATTGTACTCCCCTTCCAGCCGAGTAAACAGTTCAAGCTTGAAGAGCAATTCAAGCATTTTCTAAATATGTTTTGTAAGGTCCATACTAACATCCCACTCGTTGAATCGTTGCAAGAAATACCTAGGTATGTGAAGCTACTAAGGGAGGCTGTGATGAGAAAGAAGAAGCCTACAAAAGCCGACCTTAAGTTGTCTCACCATTGTAGCGAGATCATTCAAAGGGGAGAGGACAGTGAAACAAAGATATCCCGGTCAATTCTTAATTAGGTGTTCAATTGGAGAAGGAAAAGTAAACAAGGCCCTTTGTGATTTAGGTGCTAGCATCAACCTCATGCCGCTGAAATACTACGAAAAGCTCAACATCGGGCCTCTCAAGACGTCGGATGTGATCATAAGGTTTGCTAACAACACGACAATTAAAACATAAGGTTGGCTAACAACACGACAATTAAAGTAGACAAAAATGTACCTCTAATCTTAGCAGATATTTTCTAGCCACATGCAAAGCACTTATTGATGTAGGTAGAGGTGAGATCACGATTAGACACAATTACAACCGCTCTACCTACAAGATAGAGAGTGAAATGTTTAAGTATGAAGAGGCGCAACAAGCCAAAATGGAGCGTGAATGCAGGGTGGTCATGATGACCGATACGTCTATGCCTTTTAGGCCATTAGAAGGGGAGGATTCTTCTAACCCTTCTATATTTGTTGTCCATACTCTCCCTCAAGTTCCTATAAAGAGCAAACTTAAGCATGCTAAAACCTCCCTTGCAGGAGAAGCCTAAGAAGAAGAAGAAGGACAAGAAGAAGCCACCAACTCTAGCCGGTCCCGAAGTCTATGTGATCAAGAACTAGAACGAAAAATACAAATGGTGGAGAAATATTTGCAACAAAATGGTCACGTTTGCAGTTTTCAGCACTAGAGTCGTTGATCCACCCACTTAATTGGGCCACTTCAAATCGAGCCAACGACTTTAAATATAGGCGCACGTTAAAAAAAATTTTAAAAAAAAATAACTAGTAGCGACCGCTGCACAATCCACGGCGGTCGCTACCGATTGTACACGTGTGCAGGAGCAGGTCGGGTCCTAGGGCGGGCTGGAGGAACCGTTGTGCGGGCCGCAGCGGCCCACTGGAGGTGTGCCGTTTTTGCAACACGCGCAGCGGTCGCTGCACGACTCGCAACGGTCACCACGGAAAGGTCAGTGATGCATTTTTCATCTATATAAGGTGAGTTTTCTCTCATTCTTTCCACCATCTTCTCCAATTCTCTCTTGCACACGACCACAACTACTAATTATAACCAAATTCACACACTCACACTCTCATTCTTCCATTCCATTCCGAATTTCAAGCTTTCGTCGTTCAAGTTCTCTCCAATTCAAGGTATGAATCCTACTCTTAATTTCTGAGTTTTGGTTGAATTCTACCATGGATTTTTCTCTTTCTTGATGAATTGTTCGGTTGAAAAGCATGTTTTAGCATGAGGGATGAATTTGATGATGTTTTTATTTGTTTTTCATGGTTAGATTTTGCATAGGGTCGTGATTTGTTAATTTTTGTTGGTGAAATTCCTCTTGGCAAGGAGTCCCTCGACTTGACTTTGTAACTCTTGAGTCTCCATGGGATTAGCCTTGTAAGCCGCCCAGTTGGGAAGAGAGGAGGCCGACACAAAGTCAATTTGGTGCTCAACCCCTCAATGGCGGAAGCTCATCGGGTAGCCCATCCGGGAAGACATCTTTGAAACCTTGCAAAACACTTTCAATCACAAAAGGACAAGACTTAATGTTAGCATTTAAACACAAGTCATTCTGGACCATAAGAAGTATGGTTGAACGACTATTTTTAGAGCCCACCCGATGTCGGAGGTCCTAGCTAACAAGCAACTTTTTCCCCCTTTGCTTGTGGTTTTTCTCATTTTGGTGTTTTATTTTTGCTCTCACCACCCCCACTCTCACTTGGCTTTTTTAGCTCACCCTCACTCACTAGCCTTTTCTCTCTATCCCTTCCTCTTTTCCTTTGGAGATGTTGGTGTACTTCAAATACATCCCTAGGCGAAAGAGGCTTCAATCTAATCTTCAAGCCATTGAGCATGTAAAAATACTCATTAGTGAACCCATTTTGTAGACCTTCTGATCAAATTCTCAAGGCTTACCCAACAAGACGTGGCAAGCCGTCATGGGTATCACATCACAACACTTCATCTTCAAGCACCCCATTTTTCAAGGGCACTAGGCTTTGAGTAGTCACCTTCAACTCCCCGGCTTCCTCCAACCATTGAAGTTTATAAGGCCTAGGATGTTTGATGGCTTCCAACCCTATCTTGGCCACCAATTGCTCACTCACAACATTGGCACAACTCCCACCATCAATGATCACTAAACAAGTTTTCTCCTTCACCTTACAATTCATGTGGAAGATATTGCACCTTTGCTCCTTATGCTCCTCAAGCTCTTGTTGTGCATGGAGCATTCTAAGCACCACTAATGTTTTCACCTCCTCATTCTCCTCCTCCCCACTAGAATAAGACATGCAGGGGTCCACACTCCTCTCCACCCCCTCCTCAACACCTTCCTTTCCATCCTCACTATACACGCTACCATCTTACCCAATAACCATCACACGTTGGTTTGGGCACTCACGCGCATAATGACCATAACCTTACATTTAAAGAACTGTACCTTTTTTATCACTCGAGGTAGTGAGAACTTTGGAGACTTGAGGACTAGGAGAAGGTTTGCTTGGTGGCTTTCCTTGAGAGTTAGGAGAGTTCTCTATTCATTTAGTAGGTGTGCTCCACTTGCTACCATTCCTCCTCCGGGTTGGCTAGAAGCCATCCTTGTCTTGCTAAGAGCCACCTCCTCACTTTGCTTCTCGAAGGTCTCATCAAAACTAAGTACTTCCCCTAAAGTTATTCCCCTCAATGCCTCAATTTGTACCTTATGCTTCAAAGTGGTGTTGATACCATGGATGAAACGGTCTTGAGTAGCTTCCTCGGGTTCATCCACCCCGATCTTGTTCATCAAGGAGAGAAGCTCATAATAATAATCCATCACACTCATTAATCCTTGCCTTAGCTCTAAGCCTAAGATAATAGGACTTAGGCACAAAAGACTCCTTCATAATCCTACACAACTCTTCCCATGAACGGATTTCTCCCAATCTTGCTAATCTCCTCTTCCTCGTCATATCATTCCACCAAGTATTAACAAGGCCCCTAAACTCCGCCAATGCAATCTTCACCTTGTCGCCCTCAGAATAATTGTGGAGAGAGAAAACCTTATCTACTTGAGTTCCCACTCCAAGTAGGCTTCGAGATTGAACTTGCCATGAATTCCGGGTAGGTTGTGCTTCAAGGTCTTGGAAGGTTCATCAAATCGAGGCCGGGTGGAAACCAACCCTTCTAAATCGATCTCCATATGGCTCCACCCTCCGATGTTTATTCCCTACCCCAAACTGACCATACGCCCCATTTCCTCCCCCAAATCGACCATTCTCCATGTGATTGACCCTATTGCTATCATTCCCCCCTTGCCATCCCTCATACACCTCTTCTTCCACCATCTCCTCCGGGGCAACATAGATGTGCGTAGAGGTGGCCAAACCAAACCGGACCGCCGGTTAACTGCCGGTTTTCAACCGGTGGTTCAGAACCAGAACCGGAACCGGACGACGGCTCCGGTTCGAAATCCGGTTACTCAGTTTTTACGGTTCGGTTACGGTTCAAAAAATATGCAACCGGAACTGACGGTTAACCGCCGGTTCGAAACCGCCGGTTAACCGGAAATATGTAGCCATTCGCCGGTAGGTTCGTAGGGTTGCAGGTGTAGGTCCGAAAAAGGTAGGTTAACCGCCGGTTTGTGTCAGAAAACCGGCGGTTTCTGACACAAAACCGCCGGTTCTCGACGGTTCAGGGCTAGGGTTCAGGGCTAGGGTTCAGGCGTAGGGTTTAGGGTTGCAGCGTAGGGTCTGAAAATTTGTCGGAAACCGCCGGTTTTCGGTCAGAAACCGGCGGTTTTCTGACACAAACCGGCACCGAGGATAAAGGTGGAGAATGAAGGCCAACCGTCATCAACCGCCAACCAACAAGGTAAGCAAGGTAAGAAAACTACGTGGACTTTGATTCCTCAATGCTATTGAGCATTAAGGATACGTAGGCACCTCAACTTAAATTTTAAATTTAAGTTGAGCTCAAGTCCTTTTCCTTTTATTTCTTTTTTTTTTTTCTAATTGTTTCAACTTTACTTTTAATATGTTTTTTGTAAATTGTAATTTTGTATTTAAATTTTAAATTCAAGTGTATAGTTGTATTGTTGTATTTTGTAACTTGTAATTGTAATATTGTATTGTAGAAATTTACATTCAAAGTTTCAAATCAATAAAATTGCAATTCTTTATCGTTATCAATTCTCTTTGGATTTTACTATAGAATTGCAATAAAAGTTATAACTCTAAGAATTAAATAACTCTAAGATTTTTTTTTTTAAAAAATAAATAAATAAACCGGAACCGAACCGGAACCGGCCCGGAACCGCCGGAACCGGTGAAAAACCGGCGGTTAGTAACTGGAACAAACCGGCGGTTAAACCGGAACCGGATAACCGGTATCCGGGCCGGTTACGGTTCAAGATATCGACGAACCGGAACCGGCGGTTTTCGAACCGTGGCCACCTCTAGATGTGCGGCCTTCCTTCAAGGTGTTGAAATCTTTAACTAGAGTGTGTTGGGCGGCAAGCATATGATCCTCGGACTCCTTCATCCGTGCCTCCATCCGGGTATCTCTATCTCTAATATCATGTTTGAAATCCGCCATCATTTGAGCCATCATGCTCACAAGGTCCCCCTTGGGTGTAGGATGGATCATGCTTGTTTCCTCCCCCTCCGCACTTGTCCCACCATTTTGTTAGACTGTGCGCGAGGAGGCATAGAGTAAAAACCTACAAATAAGACAAAAACTAGGAACTAGTCCTAGAGGTTAGTAATAAAATAAAAGAGAATTTAAGAAGATGAACTCAACCTCAATGTCACAAACCACCCACAAAACACTCCCCAATATCCCTCGATAAAGGCTTAGAATATCGTGAGAGGTAGGTTCACTCACACTCGCAAGCTCCAACTCCTACCTATAGATACGTATGTATGAGCAATCAAGGTATACCTCTCAACCTTGTGAAGCAAGTAGTGTAGTCATTCAAAAACAAACATACTTAGCAAGTTGAAGATAAAGTTCAAGACTTAGAGTAACACACACAAGCCATATATAAGAGCTAAAAATGCAATAATCATGGACTGATTTTGGGAATATTTTTATATATAGCTACCCAACCCAAAAATGGATAAAACTTTGTAGAGAGATTCAATATCAAGTTTATTTCAAGGGTAAAGTAAGCCCCAACATTCAGATTTGGTATTAGTGTATAATTTTGTCTTGTTCCCCCAGCTATGCAAAAACAGGGTATGCGTATTTAATTGATCAGACCTATATGCAAACGGGGGTGTTTTTGGGTGAAATTTTGTGGGTGATTGATACGCTCGGATTTTGCACTATTTTAAAGAAATTTTGTGGTCCGTTTTGAGTGTCAAAGTTGCATTACATGTCCATTATTTGCATATTTTATCCATTTTGATATTTTTGACGTGTTTTGTGAGAAATGTGCAAAATAGCATGAAAAAGAGCATAAAAAGGTAAAAAATCGGAAGCATGAGCTGAAGGACAACCCAGCGATCGCTGCAAACCATTCCAGAGTGTCAGAAGCTCTCCAGCGGCCCACTTGGCCATCCCAGCGGCCGCTGGACCTGTTCGCGCACAGCAGCCTCACTTCAAATCTATTTTTCCGGAGATTCCGAAGTCGGATCAGGGCTTACTAGATACTATTCTCTTCGTCTTTGAATGGTCTTTCCAACGATACCTAGATCATCTCAATCGGAGTTCTGTAGAAAACGTTATGGTCATTCTACAAAAGTCGCGCAAAGCTGTCAAATGCTGGCGAGAATTTTGGCGGAAATTCAAGGAAGGAAATAAGATATTACCTTGTGAAGACAAATTTGTTCCTTAAACATAAATTCCTCAATCTCCAATCCTTTGTCATGCCTATAAATAGCCCATAACCTAATTCATATCATTCACCAATCTTAGAGCCATAATTCCATCCCCTACCTTACAAATAAATTCCTCCATCTTCTACAAGGAGCATAGAATTCAAGAGAGATCAAGTAAGAGCACGATTAATTCTTCCGGGTTTTATTTAGTTTTTGTTAGATTGAACATGTCTTATTTTGCTTATATTTATTTAGATTATCTGTCTATGGATAGCTAAATTTATAGGGGATGAAAGTAATTGACTCTATATAGTTCTTTTGTTTGTTTAATATTCAGAACTCGTTTTACTTTAATTATTCCTTGGTTTATATTTAACTGCTTGGTTGTTACTTTGATTTTCGTTAATCTCTTATCGGTGATGACTTTGAGTGGTTTATATTTTATGTGTCAATGCAATATTTGTGACATGAGTGTTGATAACACGATAGGAATAACTCCTAGTAGACCATGTTTACTCTGTATACTTGCAGGTATTTATAGTGCTAATAAAAAGTGCATCAAGTTTTTGGTGCCGTTGTCGGGGAATACTTTTACGCATAGATTGATATCACAGAAAGGGAGATAATACTACTTTAGATTTTACTGCTTTATTTTTATTTATTTATTTTATTTTATTTTTTATTTTATTTTTTTTATTATTATTATTTTTTTAAAAGTTTATTTTGTTTGGTGATTAGGAATGGGAAAAGAGCTAAAGAATTGGCAGCCATGAGAATGAGGATTGAGAAGATCGAGTTGTCAAGACGAGAGAAAAGTGAAGCTACTACTGTGGAGGATATGCACTATGGCCATCAATCATATCAGAATGGATACTTCAATGAATATTATGACCCAAGTCAGGGGAACATAATTATAATAATGTTCTGATTATTTTTATCCTCCGAATTTTTCAAAAAACAATGGTTATTTTCGCAAATCAAATGTAGGTGCAGAAGAGGAAATTAGCACAAGGGAGCAGCTAACAACCGAATTCATGTTGGGTAAGATGAAGGATGAACGAAGGATCAATCAGGCAGAAATCCAAATTGAGAAGTTTGAAGCCATGATTGAGAAGCTTGAAGCTATAATGATCTCCTTACAAACAACACTCTTCAACATGGCTACACGCTTAGGAATTGAACTTCAGCCACGCCAATTTCCACATTACCAGAATGGGGTCCCCATTGATTGTCGTCCTAAACGGGGGGGATAATAGTTCTTTTGATTTTGGTAATCATCCTCATTTTTCATGTAACAATTCTAGCAATGCTTTGCAACCATGTTTAGGATTTCCAGTCGAGCACCGGATGATTGATGAGCCCAAAAAGCAGATAACTGATGATCTATTGACATCTTCTATGGAGAACACCAAACAGATTATCAGGTTGGAGACTACAGTTGCTACCATGAGCTCCACCATTTTGTCCATGAACACCCAAATTGAGAAATTTGCCACCATGGCAAGCATACAGTTCCAGCAAAAGGGAGAACCCATAGCCCAAATTGTTGAACCAAATGAAGAAGAGTGCCCGAAAGCTACCCTAATCTTGACTTCTATTCAACCACAAATTCCATTATCTTCACATAAAAAGTTGAAGCTGAATAAGTGGATTAAAAAATCATTTGATATGTTTTGCAGGGCACAAAGTAATTCCCAATTAGCAGCAGCTCTACAACATGTTCCCAGTTACACCAACATGCTAAAGGAGAAGGTTGATAAGAATAGAAACTTGAATGATCTTGAAGAAATCCAGTTGCCAGCTAATAGTGGGGATATCATTTTACACCATCGGGCTGTCAAGCAAAAGTATAAAGAACAGTTTATCATATGGTGTACACTTAGGGAAGCATCAACAGGTAAGGCTTTGTGTGATTTACGTGAGAACGTTAATTTAATGCCTTTGTCCGTTTTTGTGCAGTTTAACATAGGGAATCTAAAACCATCAACAATCAAGCTGAAAATGGAGGATGAAACAATTGCACATGATGTTGGTATAGTTGAAGATGTCTTGATAAAAGTTGACAATTTTATTTTTCCTATAGATTTTTTGGTGGTTAACATGCAGGCAGACAAGAGTGTTCCACTTATCCTTGGAAAACCCTTCTTAGACATGTGCAAAGAAGTAATTGATAGAGTGCAAGAAGAGATTCCAATAAGTGAGAAAGAGGATAAGCACATTTGCCGAATTCAAAAGGTTATGATAGAACATGAAAAGATACAAGAAGAAGAAAGGATCTGGAAAGAGGATCAGAGACTAGGGCAGTCAAGGATTACAAATCCCATAAACTCTGACCCTCACTAGTAGTTTCAGATGTTAACCACGTTGTGCATGACTTGAATGTTTCTAATAATTGTGCTTCAATGCAGGAACCACCGAAGAAAAAGAAGAAAAAGAGAAGGGCTAGGAAAAAGAGCAAAGAAAAGATGCTAACAACTCTGGTGGGACAACATTTAGACAAGGCAAAATGATGGATGAAAAAGATTGAAAGAATAATGGGAGTGGTAATTGGAAAAATTCAAGACACATGCACTTCCACAAGACCACCTTGAGCAAGAAGGAGATGTCAAGCTAAAGACATAAAACAAGCGCTTGTTGGGAATCACATCTAGTAGAGGAGGGATTAGACTTTAAGCAAGCCTATTGTAAACTTTGCATGATGCATAATTTGAGTGCTTATACACATTACCTTTATACACTTTGAAAGTGAGAAATAAATCACTTCCCATCTTTGGAAGTGCATGATTTCAAGGTGCTTCACGAGTTAGTAATGGTAGTGCACTAATAAGCCTTGCTTGATCTGATTGCGTTAATATATGCTTGATCTTTATACTTCATACTTTGAGGCAATTATGACGTCTAGTCTTTATGCAATCCGTGCTTTTATTTTATGTTTCTTTCTTGTTTTGTTTGAGGACAAACAAATATTCAAGTTTGGAGATATTATACGCCCCGATTTTGCACTATTTTAAAGCCATTTTTTGGTCTGCTTTGAGTGTCAAAATTGCATTACATGTCCATTATTTGCATATTTAATCCATTTTGGTATTTTGACATGTTTTTTGTGAAAAATGTGCAAAATAGCACTGAAAAAGAGCATAAAAAGGTAAAAATTCGGAAGCAGGAGCTGAAGGACAACCCAGCGGGCCGCTGTCGCACGCCAGCGGTTGCTGCAAACCATTCCAGAGTATCAAAAGCTCTCCAGCGGCCCGCTTGGCCACCCCAGCGGCCGCTGGACCTGTTCGCGCACAGCAGCCTCACTTCAAACCTATTTTTCCGGCGATTCCGAAGTCGGATCAGGGCGTACTACATACTATTCTCTTCGTCTTTGAATTATCTTTCCAACGATACCTAGATCATCTCAATCGAAGTTCTATGGAAAACTTTATGGCCATTCTACAAAAGTCGCGCAGCTATCAAATGCTGGCGGGAATTTTGGCGGAAATTCAAGGAAGGAAATAAAATATTACCTTGTGAAGACAAATCTTTTCCTTACACTATAGGTCACGAAATTTTCCTTCTCCAAACCTTTTTCATGCCTATAAATACCCCATAACCTAATTCATAATATTCACCAATCTTAGAGCCTTAATTCCATCTCCTACCTCACATATAAATTCCATCTTCTACAAAGAGCATAGTATTCAAGGGAGGTCAAGCAAGAGTTAGATTAATTCTTCCGGGTTTTATCTAGTTTTTGTTAGATTGAATATGTCTTATTTTTCTTATATTTATTTAGATTATCTGTCTATGGATAGCTAAATTTATAGAATCCTAGGGGATGAAAGTAATTGACTCTATGTAGTTCTTTTGTTTGTTTAATGTTCAGAACTCGTTTTACTTTAATTATTCCTTAGTTCATATTTAATTGCTTGGTTGTTACTTTGATTTTGTTAATCTTTTATCGATGATGACTTTGAGTGGTTTATATTTTATGTGTCAATGCAATATTTGTGACATGGGCGTTGATAACACAATAGGAATAACTCCTAGTAAAGCTTGAGTCAGATGAACATAGTACTAAATAATTAGAATTACTAATTGTTGATGAAATCACTACCCTAGGATTCTTGTTTCATCTGCTTTCTCAAACCAAGTTAACTACAAACTGCGAAACTGTTTCACTGTTTTCATTTAATTGCTCTCTTTACTTGCTTTTATTTTCTGTTTTTCTTAGCTTAGTCAAATCTCGACTGTGGGTCCAAATAGTATATGAGACTGATGTGCAGGCTGGGAGCACAGTACATTTCAGGGTATTCAGAACCTTCAGGTCAACAGAATTCACTATATCACCGGGTCTAGGAGATCTAAAACCAGCGAAGATTATGGTCTTCGGACTCACTCTCAGTCATCTATCAATAAAAAAACCTCAACCCACTTCACTATTAATTAGTATAGAGAAGTAAAGGGTCGATCCCACAAAGAGGAATAAAGCGAAAGTAAGAACTACAGGACTTGGGAATGGGGTTGGCTGGTGCCACACAAACTTGGGTTGAGAATTTTAACTGTTAGACTCGGGAATCGTAAAATTATTTAATAGCTAGACCTAGGAAACAGAAAATACGGTGCGAGCATTCATGATGAAACAAGAGTAAACAGAGAGTAAACTGAACAGCTGGAATTTACTAGACCTAGTGAGCAGACTTCCTAAAAATAGCTAGACAGAGGAAATGCATGCGGTGGGGAGCATTTTCTCAAAACATAAATAGTACGGATAAAAAGCTGCAATAACGAAAATCTGACTCTAACTAACAACGATCTTCATCTCCTTCAACACATATAAGCATAAACATGTAGAAACAGAGCAACAAGCCATATCAACACAGAGCATGCTAGATCGGACGTTAAAACTACGATTAACTGGAAAATAAAGCAGATCTACAATTACTAGACTAGGTAAATGAAGAAACGGAATATAAACTTCATCTCCATGCAGAAATTCCACAGATCCAAACGCCAGATGCTTAATCCACTCCGGATCCAAGCCATCTGAAACCAACAACAACGAAATCCATCTCCAACTACTCCGATTCAACCCAACAGATCAAGTACGAAAAGCATCCAGGGTAAATATGCAACAACAATCAACATGAATCGGAAACGAAAATAGAAAATAAACTTCCATAGCCAAATTATCCAGAATTCAACAACAATTCAACGATCGTCGAGCTTCGAACAACGAAGACTCGACACAAAAGCAACAAAAGCAGAAATTAAAAGTAATTGTTTATTTGCCCTACGTAAGGATGGTGGTACACAAACTCAGACTAGTTGTCAAGACGAGAACCTTCCCAGAATTTACCCCATGGTGCAGTGTGTGTAGAGAAATTATAAGAAGTGAGCTTAAGAACTACGAGCTGGAGCATGAAAGAGTGTTATCCAATTGATGTGCGCTTCCAGTGTTTACAGACGGTTAGCTTCTAGATCCTTCCTTGAATTCTCCATTTTGCCCTTCCTCTTTGAAGCTTCCTCCGTCTAGTAAATTTGTGCTCTTTTGCTCATTTCCACTTCTTTTCTCCCGCCTGGCAAATGTTTTCTTCCTTTTCCTCTGCTTGGCGATTTCTCTACACAACCTGGCTCAAAACATGTGTTAGACCCAGGAAATCATTGAATTTACCCCCATAACCGATGCATGAAATTGTCCTTATCAGAGACTGAGTATGTGGTAGACAGTCTGTAAATTTATTCCCCCTGTTCGATATCCCGGTACTGACCTTTAGCTATACTAGATCTACTATGTATACTTGCATGTATTTATAGTGCTAATAAAAACTGCATCGGTGATTAGATAACACATCAAAGGTTTTTCATGCCAATATTCAGCCCAATCCAACAACAATAGATACCTCTACTCATCATTTACATATAGGCCAACAACAAAGAAACACACAAAGGCTAAAGAAAAGAACAAAAACTCAAAGACACAATTGATCAAACACCTAGTGGGTACTAGCTTCTAGATACCAAATGATAAGGATCCATATTGATTTTGATCCATTAACCCAAGATTTATACCCTTTGATGATGTTTGATCTTCAATTGCAACACAAAAACAATAAAGGATATGGTGGAACTAGCCTTCAAAAACTAAACCCAAAAGGATTTGATGGGAGACAAGAGATGACGAAAAGTGAATTTGACATTAGCAAAATTCATTGTTATAGAAAACACTCTAATCAATCTTCAACATGCTAGATTCAACTAATGGCACCACTACTCAAAGGAATTCACAAGACCTTTGATGCATATCTATGCTTGATCATACTTGATTGAATCAATTGATGATCAAGCAACCTAAAATTAGGAATTAGATAGAAAAACCCTCTTCAAGAGGAACAAATCTCTCAAGCATCTATTTTCATCAAAGTCTAACCATGAAAAAAGGGAAAAAAGACTTGGTAGTTAGAATTAGATCTGTTTTTGTCGGTACTTTCTGCATGTACTTTTGCTTTTCTGCATGTTCTCCCAGACCTTGTCAGTACTTTCTGCATGTCTTTTTACTTTTCTGCACTGCATGCTTTTCCAGACCCTGGTCGTTTAAGGAAATTTGTCCCCACTGTTTGCTTTGTCTTTGTTTGTCCAAATTAGGAAACTTCGTCTAGTCCGTTAACTCTAGTTGTCTTAAAACTTTCAAATATTTCGTTTCTCAAAGTCATGCATGTTCCGTACGTTATCATTTCCTAGACCCAGTAGGTAGAGTAAAGTAATTTTAAATCTCTCAGACCCAGTAGTTTTAGTACTCGACCCACAAATTGCGTGGCAGCAGCCAATCCCCTTTCCCAAAACATCCCAAATGCAGTTTCATAACACGTCCATCCTCGTGGGATTGATCCTTTACTTCCATGTGCTAGTTATAGTATAGTGGGTTGAGGTTTTTGAAAAAATAGAGTGCATCCAACGACCCATGTCTGATAATTTCATGATCTTCTAGACCTTTGTGACCTAGTCGAATCCTCTGGACCTGTTAGATTGAGAGATTTACTAAAAACTGCACTGCACTTCTATCAAATAGCATCTTCAATTTTCTAGATCGTTAACAATCTTGTTGAGTTAATCTAGTTGATTCCCAATCAGCTTATCATCATTGAATCTAATAGAATACAAGCGTTGTTTGAGATATAACCTATTAGCTAGTGACTTGGTCATGTAAAGTTCTCCCAATTTCTTCCAGATCGTAGCTGCAGATTCTTCTCTCGCGACATCTCTCAATACTTTGTTGTCGAGGTTCAAGATGATAACACTCCTAGCCTTCTTCAAGATCTCGAGTTGCTTTGGGCTCAATTTCTCGTCTTTATCAACTGGCTCCAGAGCTTCATCCAATCTTGGGTGAGTGATACGCTCGGATTTTGCACTGTTTTAAGGCCATTATTTGGTCCGTTTTTAATGTCAAAGTCACTCTATATGTCCATTATTTGCATATTTTGTCTATTTTGGTATTTTGACGTGTTTTGTGAGAAATGTGCATAATTGAGCCGAAAAAGGGAGCCGAAATGCCAAGTTTGGAAATCCGGAGTCAGACGGCGATCGGCGACCGCTGCGAATGTGTGCGGCGACCGCCGGCACCCGGCGGGCAGATCAATGCAACGGTCCGCCTCGGAAAAATGTGCTTGGAAGAGAAGTTTCGCCCGGTGACCGCCGGAAGACGTGTGGCGGTCCGTCGACGAGGGAACAGACTCCCTGGACTCCAACGCGGCGACCGCCGGCAAGGTACGGCGGCCCGCCGGAGAAAGGCGGCGAATTCGAGAAGCCCTAGATTTGCGCCCAGTTTACCATATTTTGGAGATTTTTTCCTTCTACAACAAGGAATGGCTTTCCCCTATAAATAAGACCTCAAGCTTCATTGAAGCTACTGGGTTTAGACTGTGTGCACAGTAAGGAATATCAAGCTTCCTAGGTCCAGCTAATCCACTAGATCACGGGGTCTAGGAACTCACGGATCGTCGAAAGATCTCGGTCGTCGGACACACATAATACCTCTTCAAAACCCTCAACCACGCATACTAAAATTAGCACAGGGAAGTAGGGATCGATCCCACAGAGATGAATGCGCAATAAACAGGTTCAAGGACTCGGGAACTATTTTTGGGTTGGCTGCTGCCACGCAATTTTTTTGGGTTGAGAAAATTAAGCTAGACTTGGTAATTGAAGTATGTTACTCTAACAGCTAGATCTAGGCAGAAACAGAAATCATGCATATTACTGGAAAAAGCGAGGCAATTACTAGATCTAAGAAAACTATTCCCTAAATTACCCAGACCTAAGAAAACAACTGACGGTGGGGACCATTTTCTGAAAAGGTAGAGTACGATCGAAAAGCTGCAAAATAACTAACTAAAGGACCAACTAACAACGACATCATCTTCTTCAACATTTAGCATAAAACATCCAGTAAAAAAAATAGAGATAGAACGTAAATCGACTGAAGCAACAGAAATTAAAGCAACAAAATCGAAAAACAATTCAAACTAAGGCAGATCTACAGCTACTAGACGAAGTAAAACAAGAATGCAAAACTTAAACAACGAAATGAAGCATTCAAACAAACAGATCCAGTCACGGAACGCTTAATCCACTCTGGATCCAAGCCATCCACAACAACCAAACATCATCTCCACCTCAAAATTACATTGATCTACGTAGAATTCACCGAGCAACACAGATTTCTCACAAACCAGCTTCAAACTCAGATCAATCAACAGATATCAACAACTCAGAACCCAAAACGACACAACAAGATAAACGAAACATGAACAGAAATATCCATTGCAAAATACTAAATATCCAACGATAGAAACCACACAAAAGCCGAGCTTCGAACAACGAAGACTCGGCGAGTACCTAAAAGCAGACAGAAAATAAAGGTAATTGTTTCTTCGCCTCCGTAGAGACGGTGTTGCACCCAAACTATCTATTAAACGTGAACCCCCATAAAATTTCCCCCAGATGAGTGTGTAGAAAAGTAGAAAACTAAGCTAAGAGCTGAAAATGTGTCCTCATCATGTTGGTTGCGTGCTCCTTTTATAGAGGGTAGAGCTTCTAGGCTGTTCTTGTGATTCCCATTTTGCCCTTCAATCGATGCTCCTCGGTCTAGTGGCTCTTCATCCTTCTTGCTTAATTTTTCTTGCCAGCTTCCTTCACCAGGTGATCTCTATCTTCTTCCTGGGGCTGGCAGTTTCTCTACACACCTGGCTCAAAAAGGTTCGTTAGACCCAGGAAATTACAGATTTAATCCCTATAACCAATGCATGAAATTAGCCTTATCATTCATCAAAAAAGAGAGAACTTCTATTTGTAAAATACTTCATAGAGATCAAGACCTAGAGTACTTCATTGGTGCAAGGAGTTGGAGAAGGATTTCAAGAACATCAAGAACGACAAGGATTCAACCTACGGGTTTTATTTGCTTTAGTTTTATGTTCAAATTGTCTTCCTTTCAATCTATGTTTTTAGCTTATTCAATTATGTGTAACTAAACTCATAGGATTCTAGGGATGTGTTAGTAACGACTTTGGTTATAAAAAATTCCTTTTTCTATTTAATATCCGTTTTGTTTTTACTTTGTTTCTTCCCTAAGTAGTTTTGATGCTGCATGATTGAGTGACACAATTGTGTATGATTTAATATAACTTGCTTCATAACTGTGACAGAGTTCTAGCGAGTTAGATCCACTTAAAACGGCACTGTTAATTGAGAGTGAGGACTTTTCAAGGGTCTTAGGAGCTTTTTGGAGTTACGTGTTAGGATTGACAACCCTAATCTTGTAATCAACGTTTGTATCGCATGAGCATAAGCTAGGTGACTCGTTCTATCAAAGTAATAACTGTGCTAGGGTATTGTAGTTGGAATTTTGTATAACCATAACTATGAACACACATCCATGGGATTCCCTTATCTCTATCGTCTTACTCCGTGTTTTATTCGCTTTTAGTTGGTCTATGCTTTCTATTGTTTTTAGTTTTCCAAAAGTTTTCAAATCCCACTTGTTTTTCCAGATAGTATTTGAGTCTTAGTAGAGGATAGACACTTTGTGTTCGTCTTTATATTTGCAGGTTTATTTAGTGCTAATAAAAAGTGCATCAGTGAGTGAGCAATGCCTACATCTTGATTCACCACAAACTGAAGTCGTTTATGCCGTTGAACTTCTCGGCTTCAAATCGCGCCATCTTCATCGCCTTCCTTCTTTCCCATAGACAGCGCCACTTGTTGGCCTTGACGATCTAAAAAAGAAGAACAAGAACAAGTAGTAAAACGAAATAGAGGGTTTTTACGTGATTCGATTTAATCAAACCTACGTCCACGGAAAACAATATGAGGATCTTTTATTCACAAGCGCAAGGTGAAGATTACAATGGGAAACAAAAATAGAATGAAGAATAACTCTCACACTCTCAATCTAATCTTAAGATTTGATCACAAGTGTATCTCTCTTTCTTCCGCTCTTAGGTTCTCCCTCTGTCCAATGGAACTCAATTATTGAGCAAAACGCATCTCACACACTTATATACACTGCAAAACCCGAAGTTAGTTACAACTAACTTCTTATGCAGCATATATTTGATGTGGTTGTTGCATCCGCACCAATGCTCCGAGCCAACTGATCCGAACCAGGTTTGTGCCAAATCACATGTCCAAAAACCTAACAACGGCACCGAGAAAAAAAAAATTTATTCAAGGAATAACAAGGTAGCAATCCTATTACGTAGTTGTTAAAAATTTGGGCTTCCACATGACAAATTTAATATGTATGGCTATCTTTCAGTTTTCCAATTAAATTGATCCAATAAAGACTAAGTTTGGGCTAAAAATGTATTTATTCGTTATGGAAATAAATGTAGATACCCTATGAGATTTTTTATTTGATGAGGGAACAAATAGAAAATAAAGGGTTTTATATTTTATATAAATATAAGCTAGAGTTATGGTCCCCAGACGTGAGAAGAACGATTTGGTATCTCTATATACTCTTGGTATACTATTTTGAAGAACGTCTCTAATCGTATGGATAATCCATAACCGATGCAATGCAATTCCGCATTTCAATTCGATATGGATCAGGTACACTTCCACTTTATAGTTTATGCTATTTATAGTTCTCTGTTGTTCTTGGTTAGTCATAGAGAGCTTTATTCAATTGTTCACTCAATTATACCAACAATAATAAATCACATAAATAAATTTTTGACATACGAAAATATATATTGCCCCAATTCCAACTACATAAATAAATTATGTAAACACTCTTAGTATAACCTCACACTATTACTTATAGGAAAAGTTTTTGCATACTCCATATATAAACGCTACTGGGGTGCATTAAGGTCCTTATATCCCCTTAGTCTTAAACATAACACTAATATCAGCCCTTGGATCTATTAATCTAATGGTTATGATTAAAAGCATCGCCGTACATTATTATATCATTTTCGTACATTAAAGGGCAATTTGGGTATATTAATGTTACATCATTTGCATGGATTATTACATTAACTTAATGTATACATTAATTTATCATTAATGTAACATTAATGTGTTTTAATGTATATGTCCCTTCTATGTAATATAGATTATAATTTATTGAATGAATGACGAAAGTTATATCCAATCCCTAAGGGTTTAGAAATCCATGAGGTTGGGGTTATACCGACTCAGTAACACAACATTCACTAGGGTAATCGTGTGGATACTATACCCTAGCCATATGGATAAGTTAACCCTAGAGGTCTGGATATAACTTCCACTGGTTAGTGAACGTTATGTTAATACGATAGTACTACACCCTAGCCCCATGGACTACTAAACCCTTGGTGAATGATGTTAACTTTCGGCCCAAGGGAATTAATACGGTGCTACATTAATGGATAAATGATGTACGATATACCCATGTTAATGTACACATTATCATAGGTATATCGTACATTACTGTCCGACTCATGCTTTTTGTGAATTTGTAGATGCTATATAGTATAGCTTCCATTCACAAAAGCATGAGCCAGACTGTACATCATCATGAGTATACCGTATACTGTCCGGCTCATGCTTTTGTGAATTTGTAGATGTTATATAGTATAGCTTCCATTCTCAAAAGCATGAGTCGGACAGTAATGTACGATATACCCATGACAATGTACACTATCATACATTATCATGGGTATATCGTTCATTACTTTCCAATTCGTGCTTTTTGTGAATTTGTAGATGCTATATAGTATAGCTTCCATCTACAAAAGCATGAGTCGGACAGTAATGTACGATATAACCATGATAATGTGTACATTATTCAGTCACCTACGCACATTAATGTGTGAGACTCGTACATTAAAATACTACTTTCATATATTAACATCATGTACTAACAGAACATGATGTACAAATATAACTACATCATGTAGCGAAGTCATGTACAATTGTGCTTTACCATTTTTACCCTTTAATGTACGAAAACAATACAATAATCTACGTCATTAGTTTTAATCATAGCTATCAGATTAATAGATCCAAGTGTGGAGATTTGTTTTCTGTTTCACAAATATTTAGTGTAATGCTATGAATACATCCCTAGGATTATGCTAAGATGACAACGTTTTTTAAAGTGACAATGTACCATCAATCTCGTGTTGCCACGTGGCACGTTATCCAGTAATATTAGAGGCATATCCAGCAATATTCATTTAGTATGTGTTTACAGAATGGGGTCATAATAGGAGGATTGCTGTGTAAATTGTTGAATATTGCTGTATAGGCACAGAATGTTTCAGTTGCATTAATATATATATAGACAGATTGCTTTTTTATACTGTTCTTTTGTTGTATAGCTAATACAGCAATACTCAGCACTCCACACAGCAATCCATGTAGTACTATCATGCAATCGGTAGAAATCCATCTAAAACGCTTACTATGATATTTCTGGATATGCCCCTAGTATTGCTGGAAGCGTGCCACATGATAGCACGAGGATAGTGGTACGTTGTCATTCTGACTATGGCGGCACCCTAATACTCCCCTGCATCCCTATATCCACATAATATAAGTATTCCATTAACGGTTCATATATGCAATGATAAAATTGATTCATACTATAATACAATTAATGTCCTATAATAAAATAAACCAAGATAATATTTTGAAGCTTTCCTTTAGTTAATTTAATTTATAGTATCCATATAGTAGTTCTTGATTTATTTTATCGTTACACTGATACATTAGTTATATGAATATAATATGTTATGTTAAATTATAAAAATAACTAATAATAATAATAAAACAATAAATAAGATAATCTAAAATCAACTAGTAGTATTTTATTACATTAATCCTTTTAATCTTGGTCAAATGTATCATGTAAAAACTTTATAAAAAAAAAACGACGTATGATTATTGTATAAAATAGCAATTAAATTTGAAACTATTAAAAAATAAATTACTATTCCTATAAAATAAGTGATCGTGATCCCCAATCAAAAATTTTAAATAAAATAAGACAGGCAAAAATTCTAATTCAAAGGTAAGTGGAAAAACTCCCTTCCGAACAATAATAAAATATATATTATGTGTATAAACTCTCCTTCAAACAAACACAAAATATCCGTCCTATAATAGATGTCACACTTTCTTTTTTAGTTTGTCCCACAAAAGATGTCACATTTTTATTTTTGGAAAAAGTTTCCTCTCACATAAATATAAAAATTATATTTTCTCTCTCCACTTATCACACAAAATAAAATCTCTTAAAATCTCGTGTCGTCCCACAAATGTGACATCTTTTTTGGAACGAAGGGAGTACGTAATACTACCTCTAATTAGTTGTAATAGTATTATATGAACATTAAAAATTAGTATAATTTTTTTTCACTATTTGGACAAATTTTCGGCCCCAAATGCCCGGACATTAATGACATTTTTGGTCATTCACATTATTAAATAATTAACGTGCTGCACATGACTAATTAATTAAAACCACAATAAATCATTGATATCTAGACTTTAAAAAATACTCCCTCCATTCCATATTAATAGAGGCATTTCATTTTGCGTATTTATTTTAGAAAAAATAATTATAAATAGTTAAAATGGAAAAAAAGTAAAACAAAAAAAAATATTATAGATAAGATTCTTCTCTATATTATTCTCTCTTATTTTACTCTCTCTCCACTTTAACTATTTAATATTATTTTTTCAAAATGAATGCAGAAAATGAAATGACTCTAATACTATGGAACGAAGGAGTAGTACGATAGAATGATAGAATATCCATGAAACTGGGATATTTAGACAAACTTTCAGCCCAGAATTCACATGAAGGGCATCTTTGGTCATTCACACAATTTGACCCGCATTATTAAATAATTAACCCACAATTAATCATTAAACACACACTAATCTCCTCTCTTATATAAACATCTCTCCCCCTTCACCCAAACCCAAACCATTTCATATTTTTCCCCGAATTGAAGTCTCAAGCTATGGAGCTTTTAACAGTAGTGGTTTCAATACTCCTCATCGCCATCACATTTTTCCTCCTCCGCCGGCAACGCCAGATTACCACCCGGCAGCTTCGGCTGGCCAATCCTCGGCGAGAGCGTCGAGTTCCTCTCCGGCGATTCGGTGAAATTCGTCGGCGATTGGATGCGAAAATGCTCCCCCGACATCTTCAAAACCAAAATCCTCAGCGAGAAAACCGCCGTGATCTGCGGCCCCGCTGGCAACAAATTCCTCTTCTCCAACGAGGAGAAGCTATTCAGCATGTTCCGCCCCCACTCAATGCAGCACCTCTTCCGCTCCTACAAGCCTAAATCCGCCCCCCGACGTGACGAAGGCGGTTCGCCAGCCCGGATTCTTCAAGCCGGAAGCCCTAATGCAATATTTGGCGGGAATGGATTCGATCACGCAAAACCAGCTTCACATTCACTGCCACGGTAAAAAAGTCGTGGAGATTTACCCGCTGTCATAAATAATTACCTTAACCATCGCGTGCCGGTTTTTCCTGGGGATAAACAACGAGGAGAAGCTATTCAGCATGTTCGTGCAGGTACCGAATATTCTCTAGTAGTACTATATCTATCCATGAAAAGTATTCTCTATTTATTTATAGTAAGTTTATTGTGGATCTTATTTTCACGAACAACTCTTCATCATGTTACCTATCTTTCGTACTTTACTATATTTTTATAAATTAGGAATGGTACGAGGATTAATGCATAATTGATAAAGTAAGAGAGGTGAGGAGAAGGGCAGTTAAAATAGTATTAATGGATGGTGAGACTAAGTTTAATGGTGGGTCCTATGAGTATAAATTGTAAATAAATTGCTTATATTGGTAATAAGTTTGGGAGAACTTTTCCTAAACGCAAATGAGATATATTTTATGGGACATGCGAAAAAAGAAAATGTCATTATTTTTATGAGACTAGAAAGAGTATAAAATTTGAATTGATATAGTAATGATTTTATATTTCAGAACACTTGGCGATTGCGGCGGCTAAGAAGGAAGGAGCACCATTGGAATGGGAAGATATGGGGAAGATGAAATATACATGGAAAGTGATATGTGAGACAGTGAGAATGGTTCCTCCATTTCAAGGGACTTTTAGGGATGTGAATGAGGAATTTACTTATGCTGGCTACACTATCCCCAAGGGTTGGAAGGTAATTGATTATTACGTCTTATTTAGTTTAATGTTTTGAGCAAGATAAATATTAAATTTAATGAAATGTATGATTTGTAGGTATACTGGACCGTGAGCACGACCTGCGTGAACCCACAATATTTCAAGGACCCGAAGAGGTTCAACCCGTCAGAGATACGACGAGGGAGAAGCGCCTCCTCCTTACACCTTGTGCCGTTCGGACAAGGACTTAGAATGTGCCCGGGAAAAGAGTATGCTAGGATAGCAGTACTGACTTTTGTTCACAATGTTGTGAAAAACTACCGATGGGAAGTGGTCGACCCGAACGAGAAGGTCAAGGGAGACATGATTCCGGAGCCCCAAAAAGGCCTACCAGTCCGTCTTTACCAACATTGATGCAAAGCAAGGACATGCCGATAACTGCTTGTTGTACAATCAATGTCAAATAATGGAATTGAATCCTCCGTTTAATTTCTTTTATGGATACATGTTTATTGTTGAATCTATAGTTTTAGTATTGGTTTTAATGATGTTGAAAAATATGAAAGTTTTTGTTGGAATGATACCAAACATTTTTAAGTAGTTAGGTCTCCGCCCTATCTTAAAATGCCACTCCAATTATATGGTATTAGTTGACTTTAATTTTCACTTTTTGTATTACCCATGTAGTACTCCTTTCGTCCCAGAGAAGTTGGCATACTTTGAAAATGGCATGGGATTTTAGGAGGTTTGTTTTATGTGTTAAATGGAGAGAGAAAATATAATTTTTATATTCATGTGAGAGAGAACTTTTTCCAAAAAGGGAAATGTGACATCTTTTGTGGGACAAACTAAAAAGGAAAGTGTGCCAACTTATCTGGGACGGAGGGAGTACTACTTTTTTTTACGAAGGTGGTTCAAAATTTTCTGATTGCACCGTTGAATAAGGTGAAACACACTATAAATCTTTTGAAGATAAAACAAAAGTTTTATTTAGAAAGAGCCATAAATTAACAATCGATCACGATCGAATGATGAATTATTAGTACATATCAATTCATTGTACTGCTAATTTGTAGGGCACACTGTGAATAAGATGTTAAAGCTATTTTAACTAGTATTATACCCGCGCCATGCATGGATAGATTTAAATTCATCATGATAAATTTATATTTTGAATTAATTACTTAAAATCAGATATAACTATACTACCTTATTAACGTATAATAAAATTTAAATATACAATCCAAAAATTAATATTAAATAACTTTAGAAATCAACTAAGCACTTAACATATGGCATATAATTGTATTGAATGTGCATTATTCATAAAGTGATTCAAAACTTTCAATGACCACTTTCTTATTTCTGCCACAAAACAACAATCATAATTTTATTCTCCATTATATTAATGGACATTATAAACACTGACATATCATTCACATCAAAATATTAACAAGCAATATTAATAATCATTGTTACTAAAGAGTCATTGAAATATTGATAGAGTAGCTAAGCATGCATGACATAAAAAAGTTTATAAGATGATAATGATAATAGTTCATAAGTTTTGGAAAAGTTGTTTGAGAAATCACAAGTATCATTAACCTAACCTAGTATATAGAAAACACAATTTTCAAAACAATTAATCTCTTTGGAAAAAGATGATATAATGCTTGCAATAATTGTAAGACATAAGTATGCTTGGAAAAGTTCTTTGTAAAAAATATTATCAGTGAAATCACAAGTATTTATCAACCTAAGTATATACAAAACAAAATTTTCAAAACAATTATTCTCTTAGGAAAAAATGATATATTGCTTGCAATAATTGAACATGAAAATTATTTCCAAGACTAAGCCCGACACTTAAAACTCTAAACCCAAGCCTAAACAAAGATACAAATTAAATAATAAAAGAAATCTTAACCAAAAATAAATACAATGTCACTTCTTCTTCTTAACTCATCTGTTCATTTCTTCTGCAATGTACTTCCACCACAACCTACATCTTAAACTTGTTTCCTCTTTTATAATTGAAATGAAGTACATTGATGTGAATCAAATTGTAGTCCTTATTGTATTGTTTTAACACACAGTTTTAGGTGAAAAATGGACTCATTTTGATATATTGTAGGACAAAAGACCAATCCATAAGAGAGAGGAGGAAGAAAACAAAGGTCCAAATCTGATCAGTAATCAGCCCTGCAATATTAACTTAAAATGCTTCTACAAGTCCACCATTCCATTCACCTTCGAAAGAGCTTCGCGTGGATACCTCGCACGCCTCAATCGGAGTCCGGATGAAGAAGATACGGCTGTTTTACGAAGACTGCGCAATGCAGTGCAAAACGCGCGACCGGGCGTCAAAACGCGCGACCTGATCGAGAGTATGACAAAACGCCCGATCGGGCGTTTTTTCAAGATGCAAATCGCCCGACCGGGCAAATGCTACTGGGCCTGTTTTTCGGGCCCTAACTATTTAAATAGCTAGGGCACGACTTCCAATGCATCTTTGGCGGCTGGGGGACGAATTTTGAAGAGCATTTAGAGCTTGGGAGCCATTTTAGAAGGGGAGAGAAGATCAAACCCCCTTCCACCTAAAATCAAGCCTCATATGGTAGCATTTACTCATCTTCTTGTGTTGTTGCCCACTATGAGTGGCTAGATTTTAGGGATTACTTCTAGTTTGTTAGGGGAGCTTGTAAATATGAATCCATGACTTTGTTTTGATAGATTTCCATGTTTTGGTTCTTGTCTATGTGTTTATTTCAATCCGTGTTGGGTTTTGCTAGCAAACTTAATCCGGTAAAGGCCTTAACTTCAATGTCTCTTTAACTTGGAGTAGGGAGCTAACATAGATAAGGAACCCTAGGCTAAAACTGATCAGGGGATAGTCCGGGGTGGATCTTATGTGTTGAACGTTTGTAGAAGCCAATCTCGAGCTTACTATGCGACTGTAGGAGTGAGGGGTTGGTGAGTAGAGCCTAGGAGACGTGATCAGCTTATCCTAGGTGTAAAATTCCACGATCAGTGATCAGCTGCGTGAGAGCGTAAAATCAACACGATCCCGATAAATATTGGAAAGTAATTAGACTTTAGGATTCATGTGAACAAGCAACCCGAAACAAGCTAGGAGTAGTCTTCCCTCTTTATCGTGATTCCCTCGTTCTTTTTCCTTCTCGTTTCGTTCTTCACTCGCCTCTAGATCAAAAAAAATTCAAAATCAAACTAATTTACTGCTTTTTAATTAGGTTTAGTAGTTTTAACAATTAATCTCCTCCTTGTGGGTTCGACACCTTTTATACTGCATTGCACGTCTGTATACTTGCAGAGGTAGTATTTTTAGGGATTTATTACTTGTTTTGTGTACTTAAATTGTACCCTAAAAATCACAACATACATATAGGTATGTTAATATCAATTCACGATATAAATTACAAATCTCATACTTACATGAAATGGTTTTAAGTTTATGCATAAACAATTGCCTCCAACGCTACAACTCATGTAGTGTATAGAATTCCTGCAATTCCACAAACAATGATAGTTACTCAAATCTATCAAATAACACGAAGCTCATAAAACAAAGTTTCATTGGAAGATGAAACCAAAGAATAAAGTTTATCAAAATTTAGTGACAAATCTCAAAAATAGAAAATAACGTAATGACGAGCGGATTTATAGATACCACATGTCATATATTTATAGTCTACTAAAAAATGAAGACCTTATTTCACTTGTCCCATTTATTTATAATAAAATTAAAAATAATGGTTAAGATGGTAAAATAAATTTTAAAAAATTTACTAAACGTTATTATGTACGCTAAATACAAATAAGATAGTTGACTGTTCCAATTTAAATATTTCCGGTAAAGAACGTATGTCATTATTACATAGAGAATGGTTTAATTTTATTTTATAATAATGCTCCTCAAGAGACTTTTATTTCTTTTAAGTTTTTAGCTTTAAAAAATTTAATCGACACATTCATCATTTATGCTCTTAATTGATTAATTATATAATAATTATAAATATTTAAATTTACCCTTATAAATCTCATGAAAATTTAAAATAGGGTTAAAATTCGTCTTTTATATATAGATATATATTAATGTTGGAAATAATCAAATATATTTGCACCGATTAAAATAAGAAAGGAATCTTATCAAATCCTTTTTAAGTAAACGCAGCTAATCTTTAAAATATTAGCTTGTGACACATGACAACAATTAGCTATATACAAGTTTGAATGGCGTGCAGAGTGGAAATTATGTCTTTATCCGTAATTTATAATATTATTAAAATTTTGCAGTTAAAATTATTTTCACTGGCATACTAAACTCCTTGCAAATTATTTTTAAGTTTCAGTCTAGATTTATTATTGGATTAGTTAAATATTGTTTACAATTATAGATCATTCTAATATATCATAATAGAAAATTTTAAGATTCTATGGTCGTAGAAAGAATGAGTTATGGTACTTATACAATGATTTTTTTCATGCTATTTGCATTTTTTTTTTCTGCCTATTCTGAACTACTTGCATTAATTTATTTTAAATATTTTTCTAATTATTTTTAAAATAATGATTTCTTTACATTGAGTCACCACTCTATTATCATAGTATTAGAAATTTATAAAATTTCATGGTTATAAAAAGAGTGACCTATGATACTTGTATAATAATTTTTTTACACCTATTATTATAATTATTTTTATTTCATTTGCCAACCATACAAGCGTTGCAAATTTTACACAAACAATTGTTTAGCTGTTTGTTAATAATGTTGTAATATGAAAGTCGAGTTTCCATCATAGTTATCGAAAATTGTTCATCGTGATTTTATTAATAATTAATAAGCACTTCCAATCCATCAAAAAAATTGTAAAAGGAATTCGTCACCACCGTAAGCAAATACCGAAGCACTTTTGGATTCAAAACGGGTTTTAGAATTGACTTATATAGTTTATATACTTTAAAGCATAATCGTTTAAAATCATAAATTTAATTAAACTATAGTATTCTTATGAAATTTGAAAATAGAATATTAAATCATAAACTATCAATTTTACTTGTTGTGCCATTAGTGTATAAAATGTGTCTTTAGTGATGCATAAAACAATGGTTATAATTAGAACAAGAGAAGATGGAAAAGAAGGAAAAAATACAGTACTTATTCTAATAAAATAAATTATTTTGAACATTACAAATCTTATCAATCAATCATATGTCAAAGGTTATTTCACAATTTAATCCAGTGCTTATTTGTTGGATATAATTAAGCTTTAATAATTATAGCCATGGTTAAGAAATTTGAGCATGGAGCAATTATTTATTGGGCTTTGCTTAAATTGTTTAGCACATTATTGGATTGGGCCCTTGATCTTTTCGTCGTGCCTGATTGTCACAATGATTCAGTTTAGTTACCAGTACAGGATGATACAAATATACTATTCCCTCCGTCCCGGCTAAGATGACACATTAGTTGGCACTAGATTTTAGGAGTTGGCAGTTAATGTAGTTAATTAAAGAATAAATAGAGTTGAATACTACTATAATAGGAAAAAGAAAAAAGTGGTTGAGTATATTAACTGGAGAGAGAAAATTACCAAAAATAGAATTGTACTATCATCTTGATTGAAACAAACTAAAAAGGAAAGTATGTCATCTTAGTTGAGACAGAGGAATTAATTGATGCCGAAGGGTGTGTGTTCGATTTCCAGTTTAGTAATTTTACTTTATTTTTGTATGTTTTGGTTTGCCATTTTTAATGTCGGATTTAAAGTGTTCTATGAGCAGTGAAGGTTGTTCATAGTACAACCAATGTTAATAGTGCATTGGTTGTGGTGCATTAGATTGCTCATTTAGTCTATATAACTCACACTAGTTGTTCTCACAACCGATGTGGGACATTGAGTTCGTAACACATTTGCATGGAGCATTAAAGTAATTTTAGGTTCAGGTTTATGTAATTCTTTTCAGAATTAGTAGAAAGCTGCTCCTAGTTTGAACTTTTACTTTTGGAGGCAAAAACTACATTCTAACTGAAATTGGTTGAAGAAAGGTTTTGGATATGAATCTAATATTATCACCTAGTTTCAGTTGCCCCATTATTCTCTACTATTTTCAGCTATAGCTTGCTGTAATGGATGGTTTTGGTGAATTGCTTCTGCCTTTTTGTTTTATACCACAATTTTCTTTCATTTTAATGTGTAAATGTCAGTTGCACTCAAATACTTTGATAGAGAAATCTTGTTTGCTAATGGTATATTACAGAGACTATGAGAAACATCAACAGGGAATAGGAAAATTGAAAATGACCATTAATAAAGTGAAGAATTGTGATTGATTGATTGTACACATGGAAATGATATCTTTGCTGCATTCTAAAACCTGTAACAATACCCAAAAAAAACCAAAACTTCTACAGAGTTGAATGTGAAAATCTTGGAGGATCTTGAATTGCAAAGATTTAATGGAGCAAACGCAAATGGCTAAGAAATTACAATTGCAATCTGCTGCAAGCTCCACCAACAACACCATTTTCAACAACAGTGGCTACAAGCTTCCGCGCCATATATATTTCTATCTTTACAAATGACATTATTCGTAAAACACTTGGCCCCCTCGTCCTCGTCCTCGTCCTCGTCCTCGTCCTCGTCCTCGTCCTCCTTAGCAGCAGCAAGCACCGCGTTTCATTGGATCGTTCTGGTCAGTTTGCACTTGGAGATGAACATCGTGTCTGAAAAGTTGAGACTACAGAGCTTCAGAAGCTCGGCAGCGCGCTGCTTGAGGGCTGGACTGCAGCCACTCTGTATGACGAGGAGGAGCTTCGCTGCAAGGCCTGCGTCCACAGCTCTCAGTGAGCATTCTTGAGGCGAGAGGTTGCAGACGGAGCACAATATTGACAGGGCGTAATCCGTGCAGCATTCTGTTATCCTCATGAGTAGCTTAACCATGGTTGGGATTGTGTTCGAACAATCCATCAACGCTTGCTGCCCTTGTGGCAAGGAGGAGAGGATGTCCAATACGAAGAGGGCTAGCTCGACACACTCTGGATTCAATACCGGTATCAGCTCTAACAACTGAGGTATAGCTCCGATGCTCACAATCAAACTCCGGACCTCTTTGAGCGTGGAAATCAACTTTAGAAGGGTAAGGCCGGGCAAATGGCCGTTCGGGTGCCTCTTATTCCTCACTAGCCTCATCAACGCGACCAACAAGCTATGGCTCGATACAAGCTCCGTTCTGAAATCCTTCTCCTCCATCAGCATCTCAATCAACCTTACACAATTGATCTTGGTTTCAATCGAGCCCTCATTCAAAACATCCACAACGGATGAGACCTTCGCAGGCTGCATCAAGCTCATCTTCGCCTCGGAAGTGAGGCTCAGGTTGACAAGAATTGCAACGACCTCACACCCTACAGCGTAGGAGGTGAAAGGACCGAGTAAGGATGAGACGAGGGCCACACCACCCTCATCCACCACGGTCTTCCTAGCAGTGGAGTGATTCGCCACGACTCTCTGCAGCTCCTTGAGGGTCTGGATTCGCGCCTGGCCCTTAACCCTCTTGAGATTAGCTAGGAGCTCGGACGCCCTGCCCTCAGCATCCTCGGACCTCTTCTTCATCTGCACATACTTCTGCGAGAACCACGTGTATGTCAAGTGATGCAACGTCGTGTTTGGGGTGACCGTGTCGTCCCATAGCTCCTGCATTGTGGTGGGGCAAGTGTAGTGCCCCATACTAAACCATTTCAAGATGTTGGACCTCTCATAGGTTTGGCCAGTGCAGAGTGTCACAGGATCTTGCATTGGTTCAAGGGAAATGGGGCAAATGAAAACTGAGGGAACCTCACACAAATTGAGCTCTTCAATCATCTTTTTCAGATCCAACTTCTCACCGCCACCACCGCCACCACCGTACACCGCCACACCTCCCAAAACCCCATCCTTGACCGCGGATTCCACATCAAGAATACGGCCATCACCGCCACCATCAAGGCCAAGAACACCACCATCTTTCCTAGAAGGCTGAAACATAGGCATTTTGGCAAAACCCTGTCCCAATTTCTAGCAAAATCAAATCTTTCCCTCACTAAATAAATGAAATAGCAAAGAATCTCCACAATTAGGCCTTTCAAGAAAGCACATTACACCAAGTGAAAAAAGAAGCTACTTCTACACATCAAGTGTGTGTGTGAAAAGGGATAAACAAGAAATTGGGGGAAAATTTTCCTCAAAGTATCTCACTTTCATTGACATTCACAAGCAATAATGCACCTTTCAAGGGGCGCATCTTTTGTATTTCCTCCTTCTCTCTCTACTCCCACTCTCTCTCTCTTTCTTTTTCACTTTTTGTGATTTTCTCTTTCACCGGTCAAAAGACTCATCACCATCATCACTCAACACATCATACACCATTCATATCCAAGACTCTCTCCCCAGAAAAAATTAAAATCAATTACCTCTTTCTTCCCATTCAAGCCTCAGAAAAACAAAAAGATGAGAGAGATAATGAAGTGTGTGAGCAACAACGTCCACAGAAGCAGACAGAGATCCAGAAAACACAAAAAGATCCAATTTTTACCGCAAAACAGCAGGAAATGAGGAAAATAATTCAGACCCAGATCATCAAAACCTGAAGAAATGAGGATTGAAAGGCCACCAGGATGAGATGGCAATTAGAGTGAGAAAATTTGAGGAGAGAGAAAGGGCATCTCCACCAAAGGGCTCCTCACTTCCTTTTTCTTTTTCCCCCTTTGTTTTTTTGGGGCAGTCCCACTTGTTTTTGCTCACAGTCTTGACTGAATCCCATAAATATTCAATTTAATCTAAAAAGAAAATAATTAAAATATAAAAATATCGCCTTGAAAAAGCCAAAATGCGAACTTCAACAGTGTATTTTAATACAGATATGAAATTCCAAAACAATAGAAATAAAAAACTAGTAGTACTAGTATAATTAATTTTTTGGTTTTTGAATAATAGTGTAATAAATAGAAAAGTGAATGATGCAAAGGACACTTGACCGCCGTGACAGTGTTGCCTTGACTGTACTCCCGTGTGGTTTTGACTGCTTTTCGTCACAGCCCAATCAAATTGCGCCACGTTATGATATCAATTAATTAGCTTCATAAAAAGCATTTTCCCCTTCATAAAGTTGCAATTATTATAAGTATTGTTGTTTAAATTACATTACTATAGGCTTTCAAGACTCGAGTCCTTTTTCATTCTATGCATTAAATATATGTTGATGTAACTAAAATAATTCAAATCCACAAATTTGAAAGACTTTACAAACTTTATTTAGGCCATCCGCAACGCTGTCTCTTATCCGTCTTTTAACCGTCTCATCTCTTAACTATTTATGGGTCTCACTGTACTTTTCAGCTCATCTCTTAACTAAGAGACAACACCTGCATCCCTCCATCTCTTAACCATCTCTTATCCATCTCTTAACTATTCATTCAATTTCATTTTTTAATTTTTATTTCCAACAAATTCAATTAATAAAAACACACTTAATTAAATAAAATAAAATCACAATTTAAAGGCCTAAAAAATTATAAAATACATAATTATAAAATACATAATTAAAAAATAATATAATTAAATAAAATAAAAATTACAATTTAAAGGCCTAAAAAATTTAAAAATGCATGATTAAAAATACATAATTAAATATTAAAATTTACAAAAAAAAATCGAATTTTCAATTTAAAAAAAAAAATTATGACGTCATAATTCCGACGCCCACTCGCGGGCCGGCGAGTGGGCGTCACGCCATCGCTTAGCGCGCGCCACGTGGCCGCGCGCGTCGTCTCGCCAGCTCGAGGCTGGCCTCTTCCGAACGCGTCGGGCGTCAAGACATCTCGTCTCGTCGAGACGAGACCGAGACCGCAACGAGGCAGCGTTGCGGATGCTCTTAATTCCGAGGCATTTTTGAAAAACCTACCCCCCAGTTTATATTTATTAGGCTATGTAACTACAGGTAAGTTATAAATTCATATTTAATTGATTATATGCAATTTAATTAAAGAGGAAAAGATGTCGTATAAGTTACAAATTCATATTAATTGAATATTTGTGAAGAAATGAATTGTTTTCTAATAGAAATGGATAAATAACAAAAGAAAAAGTGTGTAGGCGTATAGCTGTAATGGGATGAGAATTAAATGCCTCACCAATAAATAAAATAGAATGGGTGAAATTTCTAAATTCAATAATGCATTGAATTATTTTTTCCTATAAAAAATATAGTAATAATAATTTATTTATGATGTTAGAAAATTTATCTGGTGGCAGGGATCCACGAGTGGACCAGCGCGCCACGCACGTGCGAGGTATGTAAATTTAGTGCAGTAATGTTTTAGCTAATGACATAGATGCCCCTAAGCTTCATGTAAATGACCATGTTTTAACTGCAATCTTTATTGGTTTCACACATTATGCATGTAGTATATGAACACATATGCTATTGTTATGATAAGAATAAGAAATCAGGTTGTGTAAATTAGGAGTATTATGTAAATAGAATTGGAGTGCTATGTACATTTATGTATAATAATTTATTCAAAAGAAGGAATATATTTATATAATTTATAAAATAGAGTAAATCTGTAACATTATAATTTCGGGTTTGCATGTACCCGATTAGCCAGATTTGGGTACCCGTATCAATTATTAGGATACCTAAATTCACATGCGGATCGGGTATCAGGTAGAATATTTTTGAGATTTTGAATTCCGATACTTGTATTTGTATGCCTAATTTAATCTTTAGAAATCATAAAAGTGTATCTTACATAATACCCCTTTTATTTCAATGTAAATTTGTCATTTTTCTTTTTAATTTATCTCGCAACAAATGTCACATTTTTTTATGAGACATTTATATACACAAATATTTTTTTTTCCTTATTTAACACACAACCTAAAAATTATATTATCACCAAAGTGTGATATTTATCTTTGGACTGAGGGAGTATATATATAACTCATCAAAAATTCGTCATCAACTTCTTATGCCAAGGGGCTAAACTAGTCTTTCAACAATGACGGGTAAAAGTTCTATAGTTTTCCTTGTAATAAGAAATAAATAGAAAGATTTTCATTTCTAAAAAACAAGACTAAATAATGGTGGAACCCATTAAACATAAAGAACAAGCATAATACTTTAATTCAACTATATATTTTTATATAAGAAAAAGTATATTAAAGTGACAGCGAAGCGTTTGACTGTGACAGTATTTGGGTTTGAATGAATCGACCTTATCAGGATTCCTATTGCATTTGCTTTGACTGGATTGCATTCCCAATATGCTTTGCTGCCAACTCATCATCTATTAAAGTTTAATTAAGAATTTAAATAATGTAATACTACCATTATTTATAGTATTGTTTTCTTGTGTTTGATTAGTGTTAACTTTGAGGACGCACGTGCTACAGATTCACAAATAAATGCAATCTCATTTTATTTGAATTTTAAAATTTAAAACTACTATACTAAGTACATTAAAGATGGGTAATTGGACTAGTAGATTGGCCCTAGTTCATTGGACGAGAAAAATGTTAATATAAGTGGTATAGTTTACGAGGTTAATGATAATCCTGTATACCTTATGTGAAAATGATTTAGCATTTTTTTATTTAATTGATTTAGTTTAATTACAATATATTAAAAAAATATTACTGATATTTTCCTATCTAAAATTTTTGTAAAAATCAAAGATCGATATGTCATTTTATTTATTTATTTGAAGTTATAAAGAAAACAAAACAATTCGAGCTATGATTTTTATGAAATTTGTAAAATTTAAAATATCAATTTCTGATTTATTAGAATAAAACTAAATATATAAAATAAAACAATCGGTGCTAAACGTGTATTGTACGATTATAGTGTTCATGGATGGTGCTCACTAAGATATGCGACTATATAGTGTAAGTGGGGAAGATAATTTTGATTCCACTAGATAGAAAACTCTACGTATTTTTCTCAAAGTTGATTTTTGTGTGAGCATTTTACTGGTTAAAATTTAAATTTAAAACTCATATTTAATACCACCAATTAAAATTACAAACGATGTTGAAATATAAACTTGAATCTAGCTAGAACTTAGGGCGTCTCACATATTGTACATAATTTATGGTTGATATTTCAAATTTTAAATATGTAAGGTCATATAATTGTGGCATGGATTGAGATATTTCATTCCATGATAAATATTGATGGGATATTACACCAAAAAAGGTTACTTATAACTCTTGCATAGTTGAATTGGTAATTGCTAAGTCACCCATTGGTGATGAGAAACAATGCAACATTGTTACACAAATTTTCTCGAAATAAGGCTCTTTTTCTTCAAAGATTATTATTGATGTGTGTCATTGATAGATAAGTGATCATTAATTTATAATAAAAATTAGTTTGGACGTATTAGTCTAAAGTTCACAATAGTTGATTTAGTAGTCAAGTTGAATATATCCATGTATCTTATAAGTAGTGATTTATGAATGAGACAGTGGATATTCCATTTAAATGTATGGCATCAACTTGTAGCATTATAAAAACCAATAACTTAATTGGTGCAAAATCCATTATCATCCTACGTAATGAAAGAAAAAAAAAGATGCAATTTTCTGTTCTAGAAATTGAAAAGGAGATGATAAAGAAAATAAAGAATCAATCAGGTTATTTTTCAATTGAGGGTAATTTTTACCGAAATGTCACTGCATCTAAACAAACAACAATAGCTTTCAAACAGGAAAATTGAAGCTTTAAAGTAAGTGAAAGCACAAATTTGAATCTTTATAGGATCTTGTGTGTTAATTAAATCTATGGTGGTCAAGCATTTTATCATGGTACAGGTTGGTTTTGTGCCTCAAGCCTAGTAGTAGCCAAAACAATGAAATACTATAGATCTAGTAAGTGATTAATTTTTAAAAATATATTCTTGTTTAATTTGAAATCTCAACATGTGATTATTTATCTTATAACTAATTACGCCCAAGGATTTGAGTTACCTCACGTTCGCATCTGTAATAAACCATAACTAAGGAATGTGATCTGTACAAAACTTAATCTTAATACAAAAATACAGAATTATACGGAGATCACTTTTGTGATCATTATTAGTTTTAGGTCATTTGAATAAGGATGACATAAAAAGATCAGAAAATAATCTCAAACTCAAATTTTATAAATGACATAAAATTGATTAATAATAATCTTCTGTAATTTTTGATTAATTATTAACTATTAAAAAATCTCATGGTCAGAATTTGACATGCGTTTTGTATTGAGATCAATTATTGCACTAATCACTTTCCTATATAACAATATTACTCCAGATGAATTATGTGAGCATCATTCTCATTTAACGCATATTTAACGTTGTTCGTTTCGGTTTATATATTTATTAGAATGCTAAATATATAAATTGAAATGGACAACGCTAAATATTTTTTAAACGAGAGTGGTGCTCACATAAAATATGTAGCATATCATTCCTATATTACTCCATATAAGAGTAATTTATTGTTATAAAGAAATTATTATGACATTTTTCCCATTTCAATGTGTACATATGCTTAATCTATCAATTTCAATCCTAGCCATTCATTTTTTTCATCTAGAAGTCGAGATTTGGAGAAAAATTAACATGAGAGAAGAAATGAGATAAGTATAAGAATTAATGTTGATTAGAAAATGAAAAAATGGATCTGAGTCAAAGCTGAAAGATCCGAAATTGCGAAAGGCAACAAAGACTTATTGTTTACTCTCCTTTTAAAGTAAGGCAATGTCTCGTGGCTCAATCAACTTTCCTATACACTTTGTCCCCTCACACACACTCACTTCTTCGTGGGGCTCTCCATTTCCACTAATTATTTATTACTCCCAATAAATTTTTTTAATACATTCAATCCAAGCAATATGCTTCATACATTTTAACTATTCATCTATGGTTACATTATCGAGGTTAATGTATTTTTATTTGTACAAAGAAACCGGACTATAATTTTGGGGCCGACGTGAAAGGCACACGAGCTATAATTTTGGGACAACGTGATATAGTATATAATTTTATGTTTTCAATATTCTAGTGTATTAAGTGGTTTGTTATATTATATATAATATTTATTGTTATCAACTCATATTTGTAGAATATTCATATATCAAACATTGAATGTACCATGAAAAGAGAAACTGAAATGATTTGAAATGATATATAATGCTCGCCCACTCACATTGTCACACATAAGTTAGGGGTTCGTGGTGGACTCGATTACTACCAATTAATTACTCTTTTTAAAGGATAATCCTCGAGTCATAAACATTGTTATTTTAAGGAAAAAAAAAATTAATTATAATTTTGGTTATTTCTAATCAACCCATATAATATGTATTGAAAAATGGTACCATTTGCTAGATATCACAAATTAATACATAGAGAAAGAAAATGATACTTACTACATTTTTATGACTAGCAATACTATGATACCATTTGCTAGATATCAAATTAATACCGATAATAAAACTTAAATTGGAGTAGAATTACATGAAATGAAACCTAACAACACCTAAATGAAATAAAAACTAGCTTAAAAGTGGGTATAACATACTCACATGCACGTAAATAAATGGTCAATGTTCAAATCAGTATATTTTAGGCAATATCAATCTATATATACTCTATTCATTGTCTTTATATAAAGAAGAGAATATATATATGCTTATATTGGAACATACATTTAATACATAACACAATAGAGTGATGAGACATTGGATTTATTTTAATCAATTTGTGGAAATTGATGACTTGCCTAACTCCAAAAGACATCATAATAAATATAAGTAGAGTCCCACCAAAAATATTCACCTCCTAATATGATGATCATTGAATTTTAAAGGAGGTTTTGGTGACCAAACTTCAATATGAATGTTTGACCAAATAATATCATGTATGATTTCTTCAATTTTATTCCTTTGGACCGCTAAAGTTAGTTGTGCAATAATTGACTAGCTAGCTCATTCCATTGCTTAACTTTAACTTATTAGGTTTTACCCAACTCTTGTCAATTATTTTCCATTGTACAATATTATTTTATTTCTGTTCAACAATTTCAAAAATCTCAAGGCGAAGCCAGCGTTCTCACAGTTCACACTGATTCATAGTGATGTTTTAAGAAAAAAAGGCAAATTCTTGAAAAAAATTTAAACTGAAGAATGTGAATAATTCGATAAGTAGATGGGAATTTTTTTGGAGAAATACTATATATCAAATATTATACATAAAATATATTAAAAATATGATTAAGAAAGGAGCATTGTTGTATATATAATAAAAACATCAGGTTTGCTCCAGTCCAATTTGGCAAGTGATCATTTTCCGAGAAATTATTTTTTACTACAAACTTATAAAGTTAAACTTAATCTTGATTGAAAACAAGAATTCGAATAAAAACCAAAATTTAGCTTTATATCGATTGGGCTGGAAAAAATTCTTAATGCTATTGGGTTTGCATCCATTGTCCAATTTTTGAGTCAGTTGGGCTGAGGTATGTAAATCTGGCAAGAAATGCTATGTCAAATTTTATTAATTAAAATTTAGTACTAGTATTGAATTATGATAATGATTTGATAATATATCCAGACATGAAACTCATTATAATATTTAATTCTTATATATTTCCCTATATATTTATAATATGCAACGCAATAATAATATGAGTCCCATAGTAGGATAAGGGGTATTGGTAGAGACTAGAGAGCAAACAAAGATAAAAAACATTGTGTGATTTTTTATAAATATAATTGTAGCTTGCATATAATTTTCAATTGAGTTTTCTAATACACTGATAGGGCCACCTCGATTTTGATGTCGCAACCATTAAAAATGCGCTACAAGATCACTAATCGCAATAGTATTAATTAATTTAAATGTTCACAAATTGAAAATACTAATTGAAAATTTGTAAAACGAAATAGCAGAAACCAATATATAAACAAACGAAAGAAACTAGTAAGTACTCGTTAAAATTTGTATGGCAAAACATATCATTAAGTCCTTGTACTTTAATTGTTTATTTCATTAGCTTCTTGTACAATTTTTTTGTTTTAGTAAGTCCCTGTAATGTTATATTTGATATATATTCTAATTCTTATTTAGCAGAATCGTTAACTTTTTCGTTTTAAAATATCACATCATATGTTATTTATTTAAATATATTCCACATAATATCTTAGTTAAAAATTAAGAACATGGCATAAATAAAGAAATAAAGGATAAAAAAAAAAAACTAAAGAAAGCAATTTGTAGTGGCTCCACATTGTCCTCGAATGTGTTCTCAGCTGGTTGGCGTTCAGCGTCTCGGCGAAGATTTTGCAGCCGTGCTTCGACATGAGAGCAGTGATGTTGATCTGGCCGGGGCCGGGGGAGGGGAGAATCGACAGAATCTGGATGACGGAGATGTTGTAGGGAATTGCGTACATTGATTTGACGATGTCCTGGGGGAGAAGCCGACTTTGCCGCCCTTGAGGTCGGTGATGTTGACGAAGCTGGCAGATCCGGTGGCCTGGAACACGGTCATGGTCTCGCGGTGACGGTGAGCTAGTGGTTGAAGGCAGGTGATGTTGTATGCGGCGGTGGGGGAGGGGGAGGGAGAGGACCGCAGCGGCGGCGGAGATTGCGAAGCAGAGAAAGAGGAAAGGTGAGTGAGTGAGTGTGTGGTGTTAGTTTCAGTTTTTAATTTTTTTTTTTTTTCTTTTTTATTTGTTTATGTTATGTTCATGATTTCCAACTTGGATATAATGAGGTGGAATATATTTAAATAATTAATATATGATGTGTTATTTTATTACGAAAAAGTTAACGATTCTGTTAAATAAGGATTAGAATATATCAAAAAAAAAAAGTACAAGAACTTACTAAAACGAAAAAATTGTATAAGGAGCTAGTGAAATAAACAATCAAAGTACAAGGACTTAGAGATGTGTTTTGCCAATTATTAATTCAAAAACACCACATGCATATATGCATACTTCATCTGTCCCATTAGAAATGAAATGTTTTCCCCTTTGGAAACGTTTTCTAAAATAGAAACAACACTATCTTTATTTTTTCTTCTTTCTTACTTTACTCTCTCTTCATTAACCCACAAAACAACACTGCATAAAATCTCGTGTCGAAAACCAAATGTTGCATATTATTGGGACGGAGAGAGTATATAATACTCCCCCCGTCCCCAAAGAATACCCACTCGAGTACACTCTCTATTCGCGTAACAAAACGCGGGAGCAGATGTACAAGGTCTTCCAAGATTGGAAGAACGCCACCGACCCCACGGAGAAGATGTTTCTTCACTCGATGCTCGAGAGCATGCGGGTTGATTTGGATACCGCGAGGGCACGGATGGGGGGTTCCGACGTGCGGTCAGATACCCCGGGTGGCGGCAGCGCGCGGTGGCGACGGCGACGAGGAGTAGAGAGTGGCGGGGCTCGTGTGTGGAAGCCCTTTTTTTAAAAAAAAATCATGTATTTTTTTAAAAAATCTTTGTACTTTTTAAAAATGAAATGAAATAATTTTCCCGTATCTGTGTCGTAAATTTAATCCGTAATTTAATCATAATTTTAATTCCGTAAATATAGTATATTTTGAAATATTTTTATTGCGGCTGGCATATGGCCGGGCCTAAATCTGATGTGGCAGGTGGATTTTTAGTGCTGCTGACGTGGCAGGGAGAGAGAGTGGCTGGCCTATGGCTGGCCTATTTGCATTGGAGATGCTCTAAAGAGTACATATTCTTGTGGGACGAACTAAAAAGGAAAGAGTACATATTCTTATAAGACGGAGGGAGTATGAATGATACGTGGAAAAACCGGCCCTAAGGATATAAAATGAAATTAACCACTTTATATTCATATAATATGACTCTTTTTTTTAATAAATTTTCCATCTTACGAAATAGCCTAAATTTATATTATCTACAGTATATGCATAATAAAAATCATAAATAATAAAGATTATATTTAACCATACATTATTAGAAACTATAAATATAAATAGACAATGTCAAAAAACCCGCTTAGGAGGAATTGATCCCAGGTCAATACTGTGGAATTGACCTGTGGAAGGATACACTTTTACCACTAGGCTACTTCTTATTCTAGGGGTACAATAGTACTTCTTGTTCTTAATTGAATCTGCCAGTGTCCCCAAGCCTCTATATATGTCTGTCACTGAATACTGTATTAGTTAAATTTTAAGGATTGATAAACACAAAATTTCATATTTTATGTACTTAGATTGTTTTGGATACAAATTATGTGAATTACGTGTGTTTTATTCTATATTCCTGTAATTTGGTATGTTGACGTATTTGTTGAATTTTCATAGTAAAAAAAGGTAAAAGGTAAAGATATAAAGATCACGGCCAACACCGAAAGACAGACGCAATAAACTACCCGCCGAGTTGGACATGGTTGAACTCTGTCGTCCGTCGGAGGTAGTCAGTGACCAGAGCGCGTTCAATGGTCCGCCGAGTTGGAAAAAGTTGAAGTCAGTGGTCCGCTGAGATTGATACACATATCTAATTGTGATAAAATGCAAACTTATATATTGCACAAACACATTTTCAACACAGTTTCAATACAATATCAACACAGTGTAAAATTTCAAGATTTTAATATCAACACAGTATCAACACAATATCAACACAACATCAATCATTGACTACTGTTGAAATTCTGTGATCTGTTGACATTTTTCAATGGTCCAGATCATAGTTTTAAGTTTATACAATATTTAGAGTTTTCATTTGATCACATCCCTATCTAATTATGTCCATAATTTAAAGCTATCTTATCCTTTGAAGTCCTAGTCTATCATAATTCAAAGAGGACAAATTAATGCCCTATATAACCCTATTTCAGACCATAAGAATCTCTAAATCAGTTCTACATTATAAAACTAAAGAAGCTCAAGCCAATGAGAATAAGAACGAATACACTTCTGGTCATGGCCTATTTTGACTTTTCAATATGTGTTGGTCTTTCATAATCCAATACTAGCCAACTTGAAAACTATTGATCAACATACAAGAAAAGTTTGTATTATTATGGAATCGTATTTCAGCTTTGTCAGAGTTGATATTGTCCCCGAGAGATATTATAATTAAATTTATTTTACACATACAATGTATGGGGAGTGTTATATTGCTAACTCAATGCTTAATTGCTAACTACAATTCAATAATAGCCATTAGATATTCAAATTAAAGGCCTAGATCATTAACCACAAAATGTCAATACGATCAACAAAAAACGTCAATAAGGCTATAGGATTAATTCCAATAAAAATCAATAGGGGTATTAATGTCAAGTTAGTTATAACTAACTTTTAAAAGAAATCCCAAAACTTTAAATTCATATAACATATATCAAATTAAAGATAATTTTATAAGGATTCCAACGATATACACATGCATATGTTCCGACGTCAAAATTTGAAAAAAAAAATCTAGAATTTTCGTATTTTTCGTACACAGGCTAATGTCAATGCAACTAAGATATATGTCAATATAAAGCATATACAATGTAAATCCTAAATTTGTGTTGACATTCTCAAAGCATTGTGTTGATATTTTCGAAACACTATATTGACATTTTCATCCAAAACCCTAATTTGGCGTTTTTTTTTTAATTTTTTTCGATTTAATTAATAAAAACGAAAATTACACGTGACAAATTGTAGACCACGTGTTTTTTGAAATCATGTGGCCTTAAATTAATTGTAGTTAGCAATTAAATGATGAGTTAGCAATGGATCACTCCCCTAAGATGCATAAGGTCTATCTCCCCTAGGATGCATAAGGTCATTAAAGAATTCTTAGGTTTTGATCAAATTGCGTGTGGGAGATGGGGTTTATAATTATGTTTTAAAATCCTTTTCCACAAACTCCTATTTCTATAAACCCCAACTATAATTCTCTTTTTTTTTTTTTTTATTATTCCTAATCAATTTCAATAAAAACACGCAGAATTCTGCTGCTGATTTATGTGTGATTGTTGATATTCATGGCTTCCAGCGGAAACAAGAGCATCAACGCCAAACTAGTTTGTTCTTCTCCGTCCTATTATTTTCCCAATTTCTTAATTTTACTCATATAATTCGCATCGTTTTCGTTATTTGTGATTTAATTCACCGGTTTTGGTGGTTGTGATTGTTTGATATTGATTTCTACGGTACAGATCGCTCTTTGTTGACATTAGACGAGCGAAAATTGTTCCAATTTTGTGCTATTTGTTGTTGATATTAGTTCATCGAAATATTGATTGCAGATTCATATATGGAGTATAATTTTAGAAATTTAGATGTATTGATCACCGACGTAGGTTTTTTAAATTTCTGATTTGTTTGCGGTTTTAGTTTTGCTCTGATGCTGTTGTAATGTTGTGGTAATGTATTTATTCTCTACATCACCATATTTTCTAATGCAATTCAACTACTTGTAAATCAGTACAGGATAATTGGATAAATTCAGTCCAATTTTTATGCTCAAATTTCAAAATCGACTGATTACTATTAATTGGATTGTACAAAAAAAAAAAAAAAATTCTGTTTGTGTCTCAGCTACACTTATTCCTCATGTTGATGGTGTTTTTGTACACTTATATTTTTGTGTTTTTTTGGCTTCAGGTGCTTCTGGGAGATGTAGGGGCTGGAAAATCGAGTTTAGTTCTTCGTTTCGTGAAAGGGCAATTCGTCGAGTTTCAGGTAGGCATACGATGATGTTGTGTAGTTTATTATGCACATTAAGTCAGAACTTCTTCTTGAGCTAATTATCGACTTGATCTGTTTTGTGCTGCAGGAGTCGACTATAGGTGCCGCGTTTTTTTCGCAAACAGTTGCCGTGAGCGATGCAACTGTTAAGTTTGAAATATGGGACACTGCAGGCCAAGAAAGATATCACAGCTTAGCTCCAATGTATTACAGAGGAGCTGCGGCTGCTATTATTGTTTATGACGTAACTAACCAAGTAAGTTAAGAATCAAGTTTAATGAGTGCTGTGTTATGTGGAGTGCATACTCCAAGTTTTGAGGGATCTGAATAAAGTGGAACTTAATTTACTCAAATTTACTTCATGAATAGTATATAGTATAATATGAAATATTGATCTCAAATCAGCTATTTGAATCCTTCAATCTAAATACGATGAACTAGTTGCATGTACTGTGTAGTAGCTCGAAAGCAAGTTAGTCTCATAGGCACAGATCCAGCAGCTCTTTGAGTGGGTATGATGGTACATGTCAGTTAGTCTTTTCCATTGTCGTTCATTATTGATAAGTAAGGTGACGTTGATGAATCTGGAAGTCGGAGATTTTTTGGGATGCCTAATCTACTTAAACATTTTTCCATTCTGTAGGCATCCTTTGATCGGGCCAAAAAATGGGCTGAGGAGCTTAAGGCACAAGGTAAATATCAGTTTTAAGGCAAATTCGGCTTTTGCTATTTCCTTTCATTGTCTGGTAGCCCATTTAAATGTTGTGTTTGAAAGTGAAACTGGACTGTGCATGATGCTAAGAAGTCGCGACTCATTTGTATTGTCAGTTGAAGAAAGTGATAGGAGTTGTTGGGGTTATGTTGCTTTAGAATGTTAATAGTTTTTTTTTTAGACAAAAGTGCTACTTAAGAAGATTGGATATTGTATGGGAAATTAAAACTCATTTCGATTCGTGACAAGAGTCATTGCTCAGAGGATAGCCAAGCAGCTGACCTCCCCAATGTATAAAGGGAGATCTCGTGCGCAGTGCCTACTAGCCACTGCTCTCCCCTCCCCCGACTCGGAAACTAAAAACTAAAATAAATGACAAGAGTCTTAGATGTCCATCTTATTGAGATTTAGGCACGCAGGAGTGGAAATGTATCCAGTACGCAAGAGTGTTTTTGCAACAAACTTTGAACAAAGAATAAACATTCATCTGTTTGTTTTTTTTCCGAGGATTTTTTACCTTTTGCGCCATTCCTGTTTTCACTCCCTTTTTCTTTGTGGCATTAGGCAACCCAAATATGGTCATGGCTCTTGCTGGGAATAAATCAGATCTGTTGGATGCCAAAAAAGTGGAATCCGAGGCAAGCATCTCTCCTTTTCTTTACATACATTCATTGAGTTCTTTTTGGATTTCTTCATGTGCTTTTAGCTTAATCGCATGCCTTTGACCACTTCTCCAAGTCTATTGCAACAATTTCTATCCACATTTGTCTTTATTCTTCAGAGATATTCCTACTTGTTTAGTTGATATGTTTTGGTGTTAATGTATTTGTAATATAGCTCCTAACACTGATAGTCACCATTGATTGTCATAATCTACATCATTGTGGGTTAATTGATTGTGATATTGTTGCAGGAAGCACAAACTTATGCGCAGGCGAATGGTCTTTTCTTCATGGAGACATCTGCAAAAACAGCAACTAATGTTAATGACATATTTTATGAGATAGGTAAAGATTATTCACTCAAATTAAAAAGCTATTTAAGATCTTATCATCCGGTAATGGTCAGATATCTAGATTCAAGCCCGGAATATTTGTAGTTTTGCTACAGTTTTTAGTGTCCGGATCCAGTCACGATTCGTCTGACCATCTTATATACCATATGAGCTGATTGTTTAGCTCTTTCTTTGCAATTAAACATGATTATATTCTTTTATAATTTGAGTTTTGTTTGGCTAAGACTCCATTTGATGTATATATGTTGAAATTGTTTTCATGCATCTGCAGCAAAGAGATTGCCTCGTCTGCAGCCAGCGCCGAACCCATCAGGCATGGTCCTTGTGGATCGAACAGCGGAGAGGCCAGCGAGCGCCTTGTGTTGTTCTTGAGAGTCTGAGACCGACCACTCACATTTGTTGTGTACAAACAGTGAAACAGTGGTGTGTTATTGTGTTGTGTCATAAAATTCTTCATGGATATAGCATTGTATCATTCCGTCCATTCATTCAGATTGTGTAGATGACTTCAATTGCTCAGACATCTGTTGTTTTTTTTTTTTTTTTTTTTTTTTTTTTTTTTTTTTTTTTTTTTTTTTTTTTTGAAAATCCACAGATGTTTACTAGTCTGGATAACTCGACTGAATGAGATCATATTTGGTAAATGTGTTCAAATCATGAATCCCTTTATTATTCTTAATGGAATCAAGAATAGAGTTTCAACTGGCCCGAAAATATCAATACAATGACATGATTATTTTAACGCAAGTATACGAAAAATATCAATATAGTTTCATTTATATTTTCATGCATTATATTGAAATTTTTGATGCATTTGTTGATATATGAAAACTGAAATAAAAATTATCAAATTTCATCATCGGAACATATGCAATTGGGATCTAGTTTTGAAGAAAATCAGAAAAAAATACAATTATTAATAATATAATAAATTTGAAAAAGTGAAGAGATTTTTTATCTCGTAAAATGGATTTCTTTTATTTCCCATTTCTATTCTAAATAGTTTAATAATAAATGAATAAATTGTTGACAATATTCATTAATTGTTAACGATATTTATATCATAGCAAATTCTTTATAATTGCATAATTTATTATTACTTATAATCATTAGGTTTAGAATTTTATTACTATTAATTTACATGTGTAATGGATATTATAGTGGAAAAATCTAATGGTAAAGATTTAAATGAATTCAAAATTGATCATTTTGATGATCTCAATATTATATTGCAGTGAAATGGATAATTAAATTAAATAATGTACTAACTCATATTTTCTATCTTCGATTAATAAATAATTGTTATATTGATAAACTCATTTTATATGTATATGTGAATGTTGTCTTCCACTAATAATATATTTTCTATCTTCGATTAATAAATAACTGTTATATTGATAAACTCATTTTATATGTATATGTGAATGTTGTCTTCCACTAATAATATTATCATTATAATTCTAATCTTTCTATACGATAATAGATAATTTAAAAATTTACATTTAGTCGCACATGGAGATAATTTGGTTCTCTCGTGTTTAAGAATGTGTACATAGACGGTGCACCCAAAGATTTTGGGTTGAAGGTTTAGGTGTTGGGGAATTTTGGACAGTGTAGATAAAATATCAAGAGGGGTTTTTTGGTTAAGAATTTTAGTGGGGAGTCGGTTCATGAGGTAGACAGATGTGGCTATGGCTTCTGGCCAAAAATGTTTAGGGACTTTGGACTCGATCATTAAGGCCCGGGTGATTTCTAGGATGGTTCTATTTTTCCTCTCGGCTACCCCATTTTGTTCAGGTGTATAAGCACAAGATGTCTGGTGGATCATTCCCTTTTCTTGACAAAATTAGGCCATAGAGCTATTGACAAATGCCCTCCCATTATCGGATCGAAGAGTTTTAATGGTGGTATTAAATTGGGTTTGGACCATTCTAAAGAACAAGACAAATTTCTCCAAAACTTCAGATTTATGCCTCATAAAATAAATCCAAGTCATTCTAGTGCAATCATCAACAAAAATCACAAAGTATCGAAAACCTCCCCCACCAATAGTTGGTGCGGGACCCCACACATCAGCATGTACTAAGGAAAAAATAGAACCCATACGAGTTTTTGATAGTTTAAACGAATGTCGGTGGCTCTTGGCCAAAACACAAATCTCACATGAAAAATCACTAGGAATAGAAAGGTTCGGAAAAAAGAAGTTTAAAGTAACCAGGAGAAGGGTGTCTTAGTCTTCGGTGCCACAGCCAAATTTCTTGTTTCGTGGATCTGTGAGCCAACATCGCACTACCATGTTGAGCTATCTCGTCCACGTAGTAGAGTCCCTGTTTCTCAGTGCCACACCCAAGAATCCTCCTCGTCTGAAAATCCTGTAAAATACAAAAATTGGGGTGCATTAGGAGAGTGCAATTCAGCTCCTTTGTGACATGACTTATAGACATCAATCTCTGAGACAAAGTCGGGACATATAAACAATTTCTGAGTTTTAGAGTAGGAGATATCTCAATAGTGTCTGAACCCACAACATTAATTAATTCCCCGTTCGCAGTCTTAATGTAACTTGTAGTAATCTCATCTAGGCTACTAAAATCATTTCTATCGGGGGTCATAGTATCGGTTGCCCCACAGTAAAAAATCCAACCCTTTGGTGTTCCAATTCCATTTTGAGCATGAAAAGCAGCGGAAATTTTTTCTAGTGGTGCAAAAGGATTTTCAGAAAAGTAATCACATAAAATTGGGGTTATTTCGCAATTATCCTGACTGATGTGGCCTATATGAGATTCTAGAATGCAGCTGGGGTCATTTTTAAATTTATGAGGATCTGGGGGGTGGTCTTTAAACATGTGGGGTGCTTTATGTAATAAATAGGAATTATGTGGTAAAATATGGGATTTAGCAAAAATATTAGGGTTTGGTTTATAACCAAACCCGTTACCTCCATCCGCGCCGCCACCCCTTCCTACTAATCCTCCCGCCGTTTCTGCGCGTCCGGCGAAATTGCCAGCCCCCCGCACGTTGCCGCCGCCGGGATGAGCCTCCGAGTTCGCCGTCGACCCCTGTCCATCATTGCCCCCATGATTTCCGGTCCCGATTTGTCTCGGCATTCCTTCCTCGTTCACTCCGACGGCCAATTTCGCCTGAGATTGGGGCATTCTCGCCTTCTGCCTTTCTTCCCACCACTCCGGGTACCCCAATCTCTTGAAGCACGTCTCGTATGTGTGCTTCTGCTTGCCACAATGAGAGCACCACAGTTTTGACATGTCTTGCCGGTTCCCCGGTCGGCCGGTAGCGGCGGGGCGCGGCGGTCCGTTTCGTTGTGATGGGCGTTGACTCTGGGCAGCAAATCCCCTCTCAATTCCCCCAGATGATGTATCTCCGGTGTAACTGCCGACGGCTTCGGTAGGAGGAGGCACGCCGGTGGCATGATATTACGTCGAGCCACCTCCGTCTTCACCCAACCGTAAGCCGATTCAACTGATGGGTAGGGGTCTTCTTTGAGGATCTCCCGTTTGATTGAGTCATACTCCCGATTCAGGCCGGTCAGAAACTTGATCAGCCTCTTCTCGTTGGAATGTGTTCTGTATTGGCCGACTCCCTTATCGCAGCAAGTAATAGGCTGTTTTTGACATCGATCGATGTTAATCCAGAGCTCATTGATTCTTCGGTAATACGTCTCTAAGTCCAGATCCCCTTGTCTGATGGTAATTGCTTTCTCTTCCAGGTCGTAGATGAGATACTTGTCCGCCTTGTTCTCGAATGTCACAGCAAGGCTATCCCATAGTGCCTTTGATGTCAGATGGTGGGCGAAGTCGGCGATAATTTCATTCTCGATGTTATCGACGATCCACGAAAACACCACCAAATCGTCTTCTTCCCAATCGTCATAACCCCTGCTCCCGGGTTCTGGCGGTTCGTTTTTGATATGTGACACCTATGCCTCCAATCTTGACTTTCATAAGTCTAGACCATAATGGGTAGTTCTTCCCATTAAGCTTGAATGCCACAGTGACATTCTTGCTGTTCTTCAGTTTCCCCAGTTGTTATTCTGGATTGTTTTTGACATCTTCTGTGTCTGACATGTTTCTGTTATTGTAGGGTTCGGTATTTCTGGTTCGATTTCAGGCTGAAAAGGTCGAGATTGGTATGATTTCAGGAGCTCGTCCGTCCGCCGATGCGAGCTGTCCGTCCGTGCCAGCGGCACGGCGCTGCTCTTAGCTAAGAGCACGTCCGTGCCGCTGAGCAGCCTTACGTGGCGGCACACGATTGGCCAACGACAATTTCGTTTCTTTTTGTAATTTTTTTTTAAAATTTGAATTTAATTTTAAAAATCATTTTTTAATTATAAAAAAAATATTTTCCCACTTCTCAATAAATTATATCCGTTTTCTACACACTTTTTTAATTTATTTTTCAATTTTTTCTCCCAAAATTCACTTTTTAATTATGTATTTTTATTTTTTAGAATTTTAATTATGTATTTTTTATTTTTTAGGATTTAATTATGTAATTTTTATATTTTAATATATTTTTATATTGTAGAAATGTTTTTAGTAATTGAAGTATTTAAATGAAATAATAGACTAGTGAGACCCTTGAGCTTGTCCTTGCAGAAGAGCACGGATGTGGGTGTTGTGCTCTTGCCTAAGGACAAGGAGTAAAAGTGGATCCGGGCCCACCTCCGTGCTCTTATTTAAGAGCACGGATGGGGATGATCTTATGTTCGTCCCAGAAACCAAACTAAGCGAATAGTGAACACGATTCGAAATGTTAATGTTTGCGTAATCCCATTGGAATTTGTGATGATTTACCTAGTTAGTACTGGAGTATCATTTTATTTTAGTTCATTTGTTTAGTCGATTATAGTAGGAGTATTAAGTTTTAGTTAGTTGTTCATTTTGCGTGAATTTGAAGTTGCAATTAGGGGTGAGCAAAATAACCGAAAACCGAATATCCGAACCGAATCAAACCGAAATTTTGAAATTCGGTTCGGTTTTTTCGGTTTTTCGGTTCGGTTCGGTTTTAAAAATACAAAAATTTTGGTTTTTCGGTTTGGTTCAGTTTGGGCTAAAAAAAACCGAAAAACCAAAAAACCGAATTATATTTTAAATATATTATTATATATTTTTATCCTATTAATTTAGTATATTATATCATATATAATATATATTCTTCTAATATATTTTTATATAATAAATATTATATATATTATATTAATTTTATATTATATATATTTATATTCTATTAGTATATATAAAATAAAATAAATTAGATATATTAAAATATACTATTTTTTTTCGGTTTTTCGGTTTTGTTTTGAAATTTCGATTTTTTTGGTTTTTTAAGTTTGGTTTTCGGTTTTTCGATTTTTGATTTTTCAATTTTTCGATTCGGTTCGATTTTAATTTTAGCCTAAATTCGGTTTTTCGGATTCGGGTCGGTTTGGGCGAAAAACTGAACCGAAACCCGAATGCGTAGTTGCAATCATCTAAATTTCATAATGGTCACAACTATAAAATGTCAGAACACACCATCACTCAAATGCTTAATTATTACTGCATGTTAAGCTGTTTGTTGATGATGGATGCATCATGCAACATGGCCCCTCATCCTCATGGGGTGCAATGGAATATACGTATAATTATTTTATAACAAATACTCTTTCCGTCTATGAAAAAATGAAATAGGTAAAGTAATAGAGATATGAAAGATAAAGTAGGTAAAGTAAGGAAAATAAGAAAAAAAAAAGTAGGTAAAGTATGGTAGAGAAATTTTTTAATTTAGAAATAAAGACTCAAAATGAGTCTATTTTTATAGACAGACTTATATTTGTCCATACTCTCCTTTCTTCATTTCCTTTTCCTTTTCCTTTTTCTCTTCGTTTTTAATGCTTTACCCGGCATTGTGAATTTATTCTAACTCCATGTTGCATTCAATAAATTATCCAAATTGAATCTTAAAGTGGTCCCTTCTAAACCAACACAAAGGGAAAACAAAGTTCTACAAAATAACGAGGCTAAGTATCATTCTCACATTGTTCAACCAATTTTGCAATATGTCATGATGTTTGAAATTTGATAAATTTATTCACATCATCTCAATAAAATACACAAATATACTACTACATTTTTTTTCTATCTTCGAACGACAACAAATATGATGTGGACCATCATTAATAGATATCATTTGCCCAACCCAGTGCACTTGCATGTAAAATACTTCATCTATAAAAAAAAATAAGATCAGTTTTATCATTTTGGATCGTTCATTAAAATTTTACTAATTCTAAAATAAAAAGTTTTAAACCAATACTAATCCTCACATTATTCTAATTATGGACCCCACAATCCACTATCACTACTTTAACCACATTCTCTCTCTTTCTTACTAGATCAATTGTGTATTGAAACTCATATTGTTTACAATTTTATCTATTTTTTATGGATGGAGGTAGTTTTTGAAAACAAGATACAAATTTATGACATGAAACGATGAAATGTTATGAAAATAGGGTCTATCAATTCCATTGCCTTTAACTACTATATATGTTGTGTAGGCCACCACTCACCCAACTCATGATCTCCCCATGATCCCAACACATCACTACTTACTTCTTTATTCTTTCATTTTTTTCCTTTTAAAGAAGTTTTGATGTTATTATTGAGCAACAAACTCATCTCTTGGTCTCATTTACTCTTATTAAAACCGATCATTGTAGATACTATTAATGAGACACAACACTTTTAAACACAATTCTTTAGAGAAACAACAATCATAATCCAACATTTTCCCTTAATTATTCATGTGTTAGACTCTTTAACTTTTTGTCCATTTCTTACTTTCATTATAAAATTCAATTAAATTAGTATTTTAATTAAATGCAATATTTTTAAAAATAAAATAGCAACAGCTGTATGTAAGCCCTGCCCCAGTATTATTTTGGTGTTGAAATAATTAAATAGCACAATCGACAATATTCCTTTTGTCAACTAATCTTTACTCTGTCACCTCCTCAAATCCATATCTGACATTAATTTTTCAATTCCTTTTTTGTCATTTTCTATGTACACCCTCTTTCACTATCTCTGCATGATCAAGCGCGGTGGGGTTTCCTCAGAATTTTATCACGGAATATGCAACCAATTTTTGAATTTTAGCTGAATCACTCTTAAAACAACAAAAAAGGTCAGATTTTTAAATTGAATTCTTCGAAATTTGCGCGGCCCATTTGCTCTTTTCATTTAATTTTCATTCTTCGACGATGAAATCGAGGTGCTTCGTAGATTTTCTGGGATTGAGCTGAAAAAAAACATTCTTTTGATAAAAGCTCGAACTTTCTAGCAAATCTTGATTTGGGTTTACGTAAACTCATCGATTAAAGCTTGTTGGAATCTACTTTTTTTAGTGAAGTCAGTTTTGCTTTTCTATTCATTTATTTATGTTAAATATTCGGTGTTGCTTTTCTGGGTTTTATCGAAATATCCAAATCAATTTGTAATTTTGTGTGTTTTCTTCTTGTGCCCTGTTTCAGAAATCCATTGATTGGAGTGGAGGAATTTGAATGAATGCAGATTGATGGATTGAGTTTGATTGCAATTTGCATAGAGACATATAGATAGGATTGGAATTTGGAATGGAATTACTCTGTTTTAAGTCTTTGAAATTGCTTGGATTGCATATGAATTCTCTGCCTTACAAATGTGCTGCATTTCTTGTTGTTGCTTTGATGATTAAAACAATATGGCTTCCTTCATCCTCGAACTTTCGTGGAATGCGATTGAATCCGAATTTCGACAATGAGAAATCGAAGTTTTTGGAGGTTCCTCAGATAGTGTGGGGTTTGAACAATCAGAAAATTGCATTTGCGAGAGCTTGTTTGACTGCAAGAATGCTGAATAGAACCCTCCTTATGCCTAGTTTGAGTGCTTCCTTGTTCTACAAAGAGGTTGATCAGCTGAGGCCTATTTCCTTTGATAAAGTCTTCCAATTCGAAGAATTCAATGCTCGTTGTCAAGGGTTTGTCCGGTTAGGGCGATACTCAGAGGTTTTGGACACGAGGGATGTGTTTGAGCTTCAAAAGGGGAGTGGGAGGAGATGGACGGTCGAGAAGGATTTAGAGCAGTTGAGGGAGTTCGGGAAGGCTCCCTACGATGAGTATCAAGTGATCCGAGTAGTTGGCAAGAATCCCTTCTTGTGGCACGATCATTGGCCGGCTAAAGACTATGCAAAGATTTTTGAATGCTTGGATTTGGTGGAGGAAATATCTCGAGAGGCTGATAAGGTTGTGTCGAAGATTAGAGAAATTGGTAAGGAGGAACGGAGTAGAGATTCTCGTTTGCAAGTTAATGTAAATGCAACGTTGCAGAGCACGCCTTATGTAGCTGTGCACATGAGGATCGAGAAGGATTGGATGATACATTGCAAGAAACTCGAGCAGAGATTGAACGTTAGCGAGATTTGCAGCAGCAAGGAGCAAATCATGAGAAGAGTAGGAAGCATTGTTGGATTAGAAACCCCTATTGTTGTATACCTTGCTGTTGCAGACAATCTTCTCGAAGATAACTCTATACTCGAGGGGTGGGGCGAGGGCTTGCTTCCTTACGAGAAGAAGAAGTTGGGGGTCCTTGATGTATACAAGAAGCACCCTTATCTGATCCAATCAGCTATAGACTATGAAGTTTGTTTGAGATCTGATGTGTTTGTCGGGAACACCTTCTCGACTTTCTCTAGCCTTGTCGTTCTTGAGAGAACTCAGTGGATGATGAGCGCCGGTGTTGCACAACGGTGTGGGTTAGATGTTAGGTGGCCTTCTTATGCCTATAATTTGGAGGATGAATCAAATGGTCCGCGACCGTGGGCAGCTAATATGTCGGACGTGAGCCTCCAAGCCATTAGTTATGGCTCGAACCGTGTTTCGTGTTGGTGATTCTTGAGGTACATGATTGTGGCCTTGTATATCTCAAATTTTAGGCAATCTTTTACTATATGATTGTGGCCTTGTATGTCTCAAGTGTTAGGCAATCTTTAAATTCGTTATTCTTATAGTCATTTGGAATGTGTTAGGTCTTCTAAATGATTAAATGCATAGATCTTTATTTCACTTGTTATCACTAAGTTTGAATAGCAATTTGATCTTATATGTTGATTTTATGCTTGTTGTAGTAATAAATATTGATTTTTTTATCTGAACTATGCCTATAGGCTATAGTTGCTTTAACATGTTCCATTTGTTAGTGGCCCACTCCAATTTCAGTTTCTTAAAATTGGCATTGCTTTGGAAACATCTCTTTTGGAAAACACCAACATTATTTTTTTGGCCTGTCGTTTTGTCTTTAACTCTTACCTACGATAACACCATATGAAATCACATGATATGATTTGGAAATAGACATGATTATACACTTCGATTACCTTCTTTTATCATATACATATGTCTCTACCTCTTTTAATAAGTAGGCCAACACTACTATTTTTGACGGATTGATACATTGATAATGCATTTTCGTCGTCTTTAATAGACAAATGAATATAAATTAAAGAAAACTATATTTTTAGTCCTTGAATTTTTGCAGTAATACCATCCTCGGATTTTATTCTTTAAAAATATCATTAGAACATTGATGGAGTATAATATTGCTAGAATGACTTTTGCACTGTTTCATGACTTTTTTTTTTTTTTTTTTTTTTTGATATTTGTAATATAGTGGGCATTTTAAAACTTTTATCATTGGAGAAAACTATAGTTTTAGTACTGTCCACATGCTATATAATATCATTTGCGGTCTTTATATTTTAAAAATACTGCCACACATAACCATTGAACTTTGATGTACTAATATTGGAATGGCTTTTGCAAATTTTTACGATTTTTTTATAAAATTTCTTTATTTATTATCTCACCTAGCCATGTTTTCTTTAATTTTTGAACCAAAAATGTCCTTTAAATAACACTACCTTCGGCTAGTGAACACAAATGTACTAGGAGCGTGCCTTAGATAAAATATTTCACAATTTTGTTAAGCAAGTTATCCAATTATTATGACATTACATGCATACATAACACAGATAATGATTTTGGAAATATGTCTTGGGAAAGTAGTGCTAATTTTATTGTGAACAACCCTATAAGAAATTCTCTTAATACGTCTAGCACAATTAACCTACAGGGCTATAACAAAAGCAAGCACAACTACTTGTTCTTGATTCACTACGCTCACTTATCCTCCATATTTGGAGAAAAAAATTAGTGCTCCAGGCATACCACGATGAACAGTTCATATGGTATGCCCTACCTATAAAATTTTGACAACTAGATATACATGGATAACACCTCTACCTATAAACACACATAGCTGCATATATATAGAAATTTTAATGTCCCAAATATCTATACACGCATTAATTACCATTATTCAATGCATTTATACCATTCACACCAAATAAGACTAGGAGTAAAATTTACACAAGTATATATACATCACCAATTTAAATGTGGGAAGTATTTTTTTTACCGCTAACATAAAATATTTTCATAAATAAAATAAATAAATAAATAAATAATAGTTCAAATTTAGAGTCATCACAAAACTCTTGAAAATATTTTATTTATGAAAATCTTTTATGTACAAACTATGGAATAATGTTGATATGATTAAACTTTATGGTTGGTGATTTGAGTATACTAATTTTATTTATTTTTTATTTTAAATTTAATTCCTATTTATTATGAAAATCGTTCACTATATTTTGTTTTGTAGTGATATTTTGTGGTATACTAACGAAAATTTAATATAATAAAAATAGTTTTTGGTCATTTTAATTTTATTAACTATCTTTATATTTTAGCATAGAATATAAATTACCAAATTAATGTGCCACGGAAAAATAAAATAAGAATTGTACGGTATATAATAAACATATAGATAATTTATTGTGCACAATGCTAGCAATAAAAGAAAACAATGCCATTAAATATTACTCCTATATGCAATGCTAGCAATAAAAAGTACGCTTCCCACAATGTAAATTGGTAATGTATTACGTATGTAAATTTTTCTTCATAATCTATATTTAATGTGAAAGATTTAAGTGCATTAAATACAATGTAACTAATGTGTGTATATAGAAGAGGTATACGTGTTATGTAAGGGACATGTAAAATTTCTACATTCTATGTAGTCCATGTATATATTTAGTTGTCAAAATTTTATAAGTAGGCCATATCACATCAGCTGTCCAGTATGGTGTGTATGCCTAAAACACTGAATTTTTTCTCCATTGGAGGACAAAACATTGCAAGATGATGACACTAATAAAATGGGTGATAATATCATTTTTTCACAGCTCCATATCCTATTTCATAGTAGTTCGTTTCTTTGGTTTTAGAAAGCGGAACGAAAATTCGCTTTCATTTTTATCCCTAAAACCGACTATAATTTGAATTTTCTATTTTTTTTTGTCCAATTTCCATACCAATACATATCTCATTTTCGGTATACCGTACCGAAGTTCGGTATACCTTACTTTTACAGTATACCTGACTTTCAACATCAATTAAAATAAAAAATTAAAGTTTCTAGAATATTATTTATATTTTATAATTTTAAAAATAAATTAAATATAATGTATTCATAATTATATTTATATTTTATGATAGATTTTATAATTTAAAAATATATAAAATATATTTTTATATATAATTGTGTTTATATTTTTGTGGTATATACCTTAGTTTACGGTATATACCTTAATTTACGGTATATACCGAATTTCGTATGCAGCGGTATAATGCTGTATTTGAAAATTCATACCGTTACCATATCACATCAGCTGTCCAGTATGGTGTGTATGCCTAAAACACTGAATTTTTTCTCCATTGGAGGACAAAACATTGCAAGATGATGACACTAATAAAATGGGTGATAATATCATTTTTTCACAGCTCCATATCCTATTTCATAGTAGTTCGTTTCTTTGGTTTTAGAAAGCGGAACGAAAATTCGCTTTCATTTTTATCCCTAAAACCGACTATAATTTGAATTTTCTATTTTTTTTTGTCCACTTAAGTAATTATATTGTTTTTTAGAAGATTATTCTTATGCACTCTATACCTCTCATATTCAACTTCAATTCTACAAATTTAAATCTAGAAGTTAAACCAAATATTATTCATAACTTGTATTTATCTTATTGATTTCTTAAGTGTTTGGGTTGTTAATAATATTTACCTATCAATAGAAGATCAAATAAGTAAAATGTTCACACGGAATTTAAAATCTAGGTTAGTAATTGCAAAAACAATCTATCTATCTATAATACTCTCTTCGTCCCAACTAAGTTGAGTCGTACTTCTCTTTGGGATATCCCAACTAAGTTGAATTATTTCTTTTTTTAACAAAAAACAAAACATCCAATCACTCTTATTTTATTCCACCATCTACTTTACTATTTTTCTATCCTTCCTACTTTATTCTTTTCTCCTACTTTTCAACACAATTTCTTAATCTCCATGCCCAAAAATTTTATCTCAACTTAGTTGGGACGGAGGGAGTATAAAATAAAAGTGCTTGTGGAACACGTGTCCACTTAGTGTTAAGCGGTCCGATAGTTTAGTAGTATTTTTACTTGTATAATAATTTTGTAGTTTTACTTAGGGCAATTGGCCAGAAAAATCGTGAACTTTCATAGTAATATTTTGGTATTTTCCACAACCTTTAAAAAATTATCTTAAAAATCATCAACTTTTCAAATTGTGCGAATTTCCCACACTAAAGTTTTCAACGGAAATTTTTTGTCCACGTTGAATGCCAAAAAAACTAGGGATAATAGTCGGAGCTACATTCCATCGTGTAGGGAAGATGAAACTGAAGATGATATGGATGCTCTAGAATTAGTATCGGCATTCCACGTAGGCAAAATTTACGCTGGAAACTTTAGTGTGGAAAATCTGCACGATTTGAAAAGTTGGTGATTTATAAGACCACTTTTAAAATTTGTGGGAAATACCAAATTTTTGTGAAAGTTCATGATTCATCTGACCAAATTTTCTTTTAGTTACAATTAATTTTTAGTTTTACTTACACGTGTCCACTAGCACTAGGAAGCACTAGGACCATCATTGTCAAATGCCTTCCGCTGGCAGATGGGGCACCGATTCTTTCGTAGCAACCATTGCTTCATGCAGTTCGTGTGGAACTCGTGGTTACAATCAAGTACCCCAATATCGTCTCCGTCAACGTAGTTCTCTTATCAAACAAGAAGATAATCATTTTAGAACTTTGTATTTGTTAGTACTTATTAGGTAACAATATGATATACCTGACAGATGCAACATAAATTGACCCCGTGCTTTCTCTCTCTTAAACATCATTGATATGTTTCTCATGCAGTCCCTCACCCATCGAACTATGTCTTATCATCAATGGCATTGGATTTGGGATAGTATCCTCAAAAATCCCCCGATCACACCTCATAGATGTATTTCGGAGAATTGACAGGTCAAATCTCTGTATGAGAGAATACATAAGAAGGTACGCCTGAAACAGAAACATGATACAAATGCCTCACAAATGACAGATGTTGATATGGATGCTCTAGACTTAGTATCGACATTCCATGTAGGCAAAATTTACACCGGAAACTTTGGTGTGGGAAATCCGCATGATTTGAAAAGGTGGTGATTTTCATGAACATAACATGGAGAACTTAGAAACACGCATGTATAGGGACACATTAGACCAAGTTTCCAATGATAGAACGCTCTTTTCATCTTTGTTCGCCTTGAATCATGTTTATACCTTGTGAGATTTAAACCTTAAATTCTTTTTTGTGTGATTTATCCGCATGCATGTACATGTTTCTAGAACTTGTTCCTAGTCTGCCTAAGTTTACATAGTGTTTAAGTTGATAAGGGAAGATGTTAGATAATCTTTTCATAGCCTACTTTTATGTCCTAAGTTTATAACCCTTTTTAAAAATCTCTTACCCTCTGGAGCCAATTTTGAGCCTTTAAGTCTATTTTTTGGAAGTCAAAATAATGGGGACAATTCCTTGGGATAGTATAGTATTTTATTTTATTTTGTAAATAAATTGGAGAGATGAGTGGGAAATAATGAAAAGTAGAAAAAGTAGTATGTTTGAGTACAAAAGTACGTGTTGTGGAATAGAAGAAATTCAAAGTGTACTTGATCTAGAAAGGATGCCCTTATATACTTATATAAAAAAAAAGAAAAAGAAAAAGATAGGAAAGTTATGTAGAAAAAGAAAGAAAACCAAAAGATTGGGAAAGTGAGTTGAAGTGAAATAAATGTCAAAAGTGTCTTGAGTTTGAAAGAAAAAGTGGAGTCTATTTTACTCGGGATTTTTACTTTTAGTCACTTTTTAGCCAAATATTCCCCACCTACCAAACGACCTACATTATAACCTAAATAAAGGTCTTTCGGACTTTTGGTGCTTAATCACACCTAGTGGATGGAGGATTACACTTTGAGTAAGCCTACGGTAAATTTTGCATGATTTATGATTTGAGTGTTTATACACATTGTCATATACACTTTGAGAGTGAGAGATAAACACACTTTCCATCTTTGGGAGTTTGCCTGCTTGTGAGTGTATGAATCCAAGGTGATATACGAGTTAATAATGAAAGTCCACTAATGAGTCTTGCTTGATTTGATTGCGTTAATTCATTCTTAATCCATCTTTTTTATATTTTGAGGAAATTACGACGTCTAGTCCTTATGCAATCTGTGCGTCTATTTTATGACTCTTTTATGTTTTGTTTGAGGATAAACAAAGAGTTAAGTTTGTGGGAGTTGATACGCTCGGATTTTGCACTGTTTTAATGTCATTATTTGGTCCGTTTTGAGTGTCAAAGTTGCATTACATGTCAATTATTTGCATATTTTATCTATTTTAGTATTTTGATGTGTTTAGTAAGAAATGTGCAAAATAGAGCCTAAAAAGATAGCAAAAGGTCGAAGTTGGAAGTCTAGAGCTTTCGAGCTAGCCAGCGACCGCTACCCATGCAGCAGTCCGCTTCGGAAAATTGAGCTAAAAAAGAGAACACGCGCAGCGACTGCTGGAGTGTGCGCAGCGACCGCTAATTTGAATCCAGAAGCTACGGAATGCTGGCCAGCAACCGCTGAACAATGTGCAGCGGCCCACTGGAAAAATGCGGCGCATAGAAATTGCTTATTTTTTCTCCAAGACTTGCCATACTATATTGTAGATTTACCATATCATTGTACACAACTTGGAGGCTATATATATCTCCTAAAGCATCATCAAAGGAACGTTTTGCTGTATTCTATATCAGAGCATAATATTTGAAAGTTCCTTCCACTGTTCATTATCGTTCAAGGAGTTTGAAGCGTGGGAGAAGATCAAGACTACAAGATTCAATATTTGAGTTTTATTATCTTAGTACTTATGATTTCAATGTTTTTCCTACAAACTACTCCCCCTGTCCCATTAAAAATGCAACGTTTTCCTTTTTCGATTGTCCCATTAAAAATGAAACGTTTCCTTAAATAGAAACAACTCTATCTCTACTTTTTCATCTCTCTTACTTTACTCTCTCTTCATTAACTCACAAAACAACACTACATAAAATCCTGTGCCAATTCTCAAATGTTGCATTTTAAGTGGGACGGAGGGAGTATATGTTTAGTATATTTCATTATGAGTAGCTAAATTCATAGAATTTTAGGGATGTGTTGTTAACGACCTTGGTTTATACAATTTATATTTATTTAATATATGTTTTGTTCATTACTTGCTTCAGTTATAAGTGTCGTATAATGCTTTATGTTTGAGTGACACCTTCTGCGATGATTTATTGACTTGTAAAGTAATCGAGAGAGGATTTGCATGTTAGATGAGCTTAGTTGATGCTACAATTATTTTCCTTTAAAACGTTACTTTTAAATGAGAGTGAGAACAATATGAGTCTTTGGTGTTTTTTGGAGTTACAAATCTAGGATTGACGACCCTAGTGTATGTGATTTACTTTGTGCCGCATGTGAATATTTATGTAACTCGTTCTAGTGAAGTTGAACTGTGCTAGGTTGTTGTAGTTGGAACATGTATAAAACATAACTATTCTGGATTTACACATCTCATATGTTATTTCTCTGTGTTTTATCCGCGATTGTTTATTTGCTTTGTTTAATTTACAATTTTTTTAGTTTTCAAAACTAAAATCAAATGTGTTTCCAAATAGTGAATGAATCCTAATAGAAGATAGTCAGTCTGTAATCGTTTTCCATGTGTTCGATATCCGGTACCAACCATTAGATATATTAAATCCATTATGTATGCTTGCAAGTTTATTTAGTACTAATAAAAGGTGCATCAGTAAGTTTTTACTCTCTTATAAGGTGGGCCATTATTCCATTAACAATACACCAATTAATTTTATATATATATCTATCGTATTTTACTAATTTTTTAATGAAACGCGTATCATTCCAAAAGTTCACATAATTTTATTGGACGGAGTAAGTACATATCATTTATCAAGATAAACCAATTAAATGCAATTATAGTTCAGTTAAATAAGTTATTTAAGATTTAAACATGGCGTAGTTCAACTCTTTCTTTATTTAGCTTCGGTTTCGTAACAATTCAGCCTAAATTACCAAATTAATATAATTAGGCGCAATTCAATTGATTAAGATAGCCCATCTTATAGTTACTCCTATTTTCAACCCTACTTTAATTTAGGCCCAAAAGTTCAATCATTTTTACACACATAAGTGACAGAACAGTGAACACATATTGTGTATTTGTATTAGCCTAGTCATAGATTATTATTTGTTGCGTAGCATGAATTTGAAAAATTTTATGTTTATTTGTTTATCTATTAAAAACAAAATAACAAACACACATAAGAAATTCTATCGCGCTCTCTCTCTCTCCCCTCTCTTGCTCCGATTCTGGAGACTCTGATTTTCAAAAGACATTAACATTGTGGAGTTATCTAACTTTCATGGCTACAATAAGTCGGTCGAGCCTACCTAGATCAGCCATTGCTGTCTACCGAAGATTTTATTTAACATATCTAAACAGATCATTATACCTTATGAACATGGGTGGATGCAGAAAATAACATTAGCAAGGGCTATTTTTTCTAAATTTTATTTGAAAGTATATTTTTGAATAATTTAAATTATCAATAAAGGTTTTTGTATAAAATTTATACTCCTAGATCCAACACTAGTGTCACGTGGTTCCGCCATTGCTTATGAATAATTATCTTTACAGAACTTCTGTTCATTATTTTACTTCCCCTAAATTAATAAAATAAAATTCATTTCCCTCTCTTCTCTCTTCTCTCTTCCTCACGCCCATACACACAATCTGAATAGATATTTTCGAAGGGTTAAATGATTATTTGCAGAAAATAGCATATTCCCAGTATATTTTGACATCTACGTGGAAATTTAACATAAATAAGAATATTGGCACTTGGCAGTGCCAAAAGTCAAATTGAAAATTCATATTTTTTCAAGTTCCGACAACATGAATACTGCCATTACCTTATTTTAATTTTCTTATAGATTGAATGTTTCCAAATTAATTTGAAATATTTAGTAAAGTCAAGGCTGAGTATATAAAAAAAAGTATAAAATCATATGTAGATATACATAACTGTAGTCGGTTCTTTCTTAAATACCAGTAGTTATTATTCACATTTAATTACATACACAGGGGTATTTCAACTTTATAAATAGATAAAGACACAATCCTGAAAAAAACAGATAGATATGCATGAGCTTTAAACTGAAACTAGTAACCTCTGATCATAGAATATGACAATCAAAAGAATTCATTCTCGAACTTTATTTGCAACTTTTATCACAATCATTTTCTCATCTTCAATCTCAATAAGTTTATACATTTAATGCTGCACAGACCTCAATTTATATAATAGTACCAAATTTATTCCATACTCACCTACAATATTCTTGTAACAGTAATTCAACCACGAAAAACAAACTAAATAAAATTAATAGTATAATTGTTCGTTCACCATGTAACTTTCGCTATTTTCTTTTTAATATAAGTTCATTTAACGTAGACTCGATTTCTATTTAATTATCATCTTACAACTATTACAAATTTAAGTTTTACCAAACCATTATTTTTTGAGTATTAATTATCGGTATTTAATCTAGGAAGAAGGAAAAAAAAATATGAACCACCATTGAAGTGTGAAAAGTCAAATTAAGTTGGCATTCTGCAATAATGTCGACATTTAACATACCTACTGGTTTGGATACTAATGTATTACCATCCAAGAGCATAATATTGGCATTTGACTAAGTTTTTTTATTCATTGCTTCACGAATATCAGGATTTCTTATTTTATATTTTTGTGCTGTCGCTAGTTTCACGGATATAGAAAGGAATCAGACTGTATTATTAAAGCAGGAAACTATCTCTTTTGTTATTTTAAATTGATCTACAACTATAACTCGGTGGAGCTCAATATATATCGTGCAACTGGGAGTATACATTTAATTGTGTGACGTTTTATATTCTTTTGCTTTTTTATAAGTATAAAATGTTCAAACTAAAAAATGACCAAAAGTTCAATAAAAGAAAATTAAGATATACTGTACTCCGTATTAGTAAGACTCTGATATTAAGAGTCTCAACATAAAAAAAAAGAATACAGAACATAGTGAATCCCAACATAACCGAGCTCCGTTAAACCGCAAAATCAGAAACATCAAATTAAAACAGTCGTACAAAAGTTGCAACCAAATAAATAGAATAAAAAATATGCTGAAGAAACAAAAAACATACCATCGGTTAGCAATTAAAACTTTAAAATATTAGTAGTATATAAATCTCATGGATCATTCTTCTTATTTCAGATGGAATTCATGGACTTCTATCTTGGGATCAGATCAGGTCATTAATTGATTGTGGGCTAAATTTAACTAATTTAACAATATATCCGAGCTGAAATAGAAAAAACTGACTGACCCAGTAGTATATTTTCGCATAAAATATAGACCAACAGTCTAACCGATCAGGAAAAAAGTCCAACCCCTTCATGGTTTACCTTGAAAGATTTGAGGGAGGGTGTTGGCAATTGAAACTAAAAATTACTTCCTCCGTTCAACTGAAGATGACCCACTTTCCTTTTTGGTTTGTCTCAACCAAGATGACCTATTAACTTAAAATGGAAACACATTTATCTCTACTTTATTCTCTCTCTTACTTTACTCTCTCCACTCATCACACTACATAAAAGTTGCATAAAATCTCATGTCGTCCAAGGAAGAGGTCATCTTCCTTGGGACGGAGGGAGTAACATATAACTATTTTCACATCGATATTAAGAGAAAATTAAAACTAGTATCCTCCTTTTATCAATTGATTTTAGGATGTAATCCATTAATTTTGATACTAATTATTGTTTATAAACTAATATCACTTTAGTAATTTGTTCATGAATGTATTAGATATATATAAATTGTAGAGAGAACAAAACTTTAGTCTATTACATTTTCATAATTTGAGATTCCCGTATTTTAAAAATATAGACATGAACATTGATATAATATTGATGTAATAATATTTTACTGTTTTAAGACATTTTTGCTATTTTTATTTTTTATTTTTTTAGTTAAGTATTTTTGTACTTTCATAGTTACTATTCCCTCCCCTCGCGACCCTGACTCGTAAGGATTTTAAACGTTTTTTTGGGATTAGACCTAATTTGATTGATCGTTAGATTTTTTTTTTGTATGCTTTTGCTTATAATGCTATGAATTAATTGTTTAGTCATTATTCTAATAGAATTTTTATAGAGAAAAAGATTACAAAAATTGAATCAAAACCGCCAACGACTGAACACGCTTGTCATAATTTTGGAGTCTGTTAGTATTTATTTATTTATTTTTAATCGCATGTGTACCTAACTTGCTTTTAGCGGAATCCGACTAATCCTGCTCGATCGGATTTATGAACTAAGACCGAAAGTCATTCAATGAGTGTGGAGTTTGAACCCGTGACCTTAAGGTCACCACAGTTTCGCGTTGGTATAATGAGGGTGGGGCTAAAGCCCCTGACAAAATGGTATTTTAACCTTTATCTAAATTTTTAAAATTTATAAAATTTTTCTTTTATAAATTTTTAAAATTTATCTAAATTTAAGGCAACTTAGTTATATAAAAGCCTTTATAAATAAGCTAAAACACTAAAAAGTATACTTTAAAATAAAATCTAGAAATTATAGCCCTTATCATTTTTTTATTTTTGTGTTCGCCCCTGGCTGCCAATTGCGTTGCGACCCATTATTTAGAGTCTATTATCTTAGTTTCATGGTTTGTAAATTAATAGAATAGTTAGTGGGTTAGTTTTATCAGACTTCACATATTTTCGTAGTTAATTGAGTTTATATATTGATTGTAATTTTCTTACATGGGATTATGAGAACTATTATCGAAGTGTTTTACTTCCATACTTTCGTTACAGCTTCTTGAAGTTAGAATTTACTCAAAATACGTCCATCTTGGTAAGTATTCCCTCCGTCTCATAAAGTTTGTCCTATTTTTCCATTTTCATCCGTCCCACAAAATTTATTTCATTTCACTTTTTACCATTTTTTTAGTGGATCTTATATTCTACTAACTCATTCCTACTCACACTTTATTATAAAACTAATATATAAAAGTAGGACTCACGTTCCACTAACTTTTTCAACTTACTTTTTATTATATTTCTTAAAACTCGTGGCGGTCAAAATGAGACTATCTTTATGGGACGAAGAGAGTAACATATATTTCCTTGATCTATTAAATATAAAATATTTGTATTTTCGACATGAGATTTTATATGAATAATAAGTATGTTGTAATTTAATGAAGATAGAATAAACTAAGACAGAGAAAAATGCATAGATGATATTATTTTCATTTTCAAAATACTAATGAAACAACCAAAAATGAAAAAACATTACTATATTTCTAACAGGACACAAATAAAACCCGACCGTAAAAAAGGGTTAACTTATATTCCCTCCGTCTCATTTTAGAAGTTCCGGTTGAGTTCGGCAAGGATTTTAAGAAATGTAAAGAAAAAGTTGTTGAAAAAAGATAGTGGAATGTGAGAACTACTTCTTTATATTAGTTTTATAATAAAATGTGAGTGGAAAAAAGTTAGTGGAATGTGAAGCCTAAAATCATTTATGGAATATTTCAATTGGGACTCCTAAAATGAGACTCAAAAATGGTAAATCGGGACTTCTAAAGTGGAACGGAGGAAGTATAACATTTTATTAAGTTCCGGTACTTTTAAAAATATAATAATATTAATATAACTGTTAATATTATTATTATTATTATTATTATTATATGAAGAAGAGGGCGCCAGCCGATGGTGCATATTGGTACGGCCACGTACATACATAAATACTGCCACGTAATCCGATCTCCACGCGGTGGCCCCACGCCCACCGCATGCCAAAATCCAAATAATCCTAATTCCATTTTAATCACATAAAATTCTTCAATCCAAATTCCAAACACATTTCATGCCATCTCGATACTGTACTACTTCCTACTATTATCCTTCAATCAAATTCTACAATCATAAATAAATATAAAATGACCTCACTCACATCCACTCTCCATTCTATAAAACCCCGCCGTTTTCCCATCAATTCCATGCAAAAAACTTGAATTAATTCATCCAAACTTAAAAAAAAAAAGATGACTTCCAAATTCATTCTAATTTCATTCACCATTTCCCTCCTAATCCTCGCCACCCTCCCCGCCCCGGCCGAGTCCGTGGTAGCGGCCTGCGGCGGCGACGCGGCCGCCGACGGCTGCACCGACAAGAAGAAGGCGCTGCCTCTGAAAATCATCGCGATCGTGTCGATCCTAGTGACGAGCATGATCGGCGTGTGCCTGCCGCTGTTCACGAAGTCGGTGCCGGCGCTGAGCCCCGAGCGGAGCCTGTTCGTGATCGTGAAGGCGTTCGCGGCCGGGATCATCCTCGCCACGGGGTTCATGCACGTGCTCCCGGATTCCTTCGACATGCTCTCGTCGGATTGCTTGAAGGAGAACCCGTGGCATAAGTTTCCGTTCACGGGATTCGTCGCTATGCTCTCCGCCATCGTTACGCTCATGATTGATTCCATGGCCACTAGTTTTTACTCCAAGAAGCATAAGGGCGGCGTCGTGCAGCCGGAGGGCGGTGCCGCGGCCGTGGAGGAGGGCGTTGGAGGTCTGGTCCACGGCCACGGACACGGCCACAGCCACGGGAAGATGGTGGCGGAGGGTTCGCAGCTTCTGCGTTACCGAGTTATTGCTATGGTGAGTGTGAAATTTGATTAAATTGGTTAATTATTATACCTCAGTCTATAAAATATAATTTTATTTTTGCCGTTCATCAAAATTAATCTTTATCGTTTTAATAGGAGTAAGATAAATTTCATTTTTCACTAACAAATACTTCAATTATGGAGTATTTCCTTTTCTTTTTTTTTCTAATATTTATCAATTTTATATGAAAAGTCGTACTCTCTTTGTCCCGGCCTAATTGAAATGTTTTTATTTTGGCACATGAATTGAAATAGGGGCGTTTAGTTGATCGAATAGTAAAGTAAAGAGAGTTATGAGTGAGTTAATTGTTGCCAAAAGAGGAAACGGCTTACTTAGAGTGAGAGGTACCAAAAAGGAAAACGTATCACTTAGAACGGAACGGACGGGGTAATATGTACTGCTAATGAGAGTATTTTTTTTGACATTTTTCTTTCCATTTCTCTTTTATTTTGTTTTATACTATTAAAATTCATGTATGTTATTAATGTGGTATTAGTGTGTGATTAGTTAATTAGTATTGTTTGGTACTTTGATCTGGATCTAGTCAACTAGTTGGCAACTTTGATAAATTATTATTTAATTACCTTTTGTTTAAGTTATCTTGAGTTGATTAATTGTCATTAATGATATAAGGTACTACGACAATCTGTATCTTCTATTATTTCAAAAACTAGAGTTGACTTGGAATGATTTATATGCATGGCTAATTAAAAATTTGAGTTTAAAGAAGCTATTACTAGCTAGTACAATTATTGTTTATGTAAAACTTATCCCATATTTTTATTTTTATATTTACGCAATCATCGACGAAAAAAGGAATGACTTTTTGGGAACATTTTTACTTTTGCTATCTTTCTAGATTTTGCTTTTTATTTACTTTTTCAATCGTAATCTTTTTAAGTCGACGATAAGTAATTTACGTTTGTAAGCATAAAGATATGAATATGGTTAGCAGGTTTTGGTTTGATTGCGTGATTACGGATCATGGATCAAATTAATAAAAATAATTAATTGCAATTTTGATAGGTGTTGGAGTTGGGCATCATTGTTCACTCGATAGTAATCGGGCTATCGTTGGGGGCATCGAACAACACTTGCTCGATCAGAGGACTGATCGCGGCACTTTGCTTCCATCAAATGTTCGAAGGAATGGGACTCGGGGGTTGCATTCTCCAGGCCGAGTATAATTTTGTGAAGAAGGCCGCGATGGCGTTCTTCTTCTCAGTGACGACTCCTTTTGGGATCGCACTGGGAATGGCCCTATCCAGCATGTACAAAGAGAACAGCCCTAGATCCTTGATCACGGTCGGGTTGCTCAATGCCTCCTCGGCGGGGCTCTTGATCTACATGGCGTTGGTCGATCTCTTGGCCTCCGATTTTATGGGGCCAAAGCTGCAGGGAAGCATCAAGCTTCAACTCAAGTCGTATGCGGCCGTGCTCTTGGGGGCCGGAGGAATGTCTCTTATGGCTAAATGGGCTTAGAATAATTAATCATACATAAATTTGTTGGGAAGAAAAAAATGTGTATGCTTGTTTATTTGTGTGTGCGCGCGCGCGCTTTCCCTTTTGTGGAGGGAAATTATTTGTGTTTCAAATTTTTGTTATGTTAGAAATTTCGGTATTTTCAAGCCTTCTACAAGTTTCAGCTAAGATGTAAGATTATTGTAAAAATTGTGAAATAAGACGTTTGTTAACTGTTCTCATTCAGGATAGTGGAAAATTATTTTTTTTAAAAATTTATTATGCATGCGAAGGAAATTCATTATTACTAGTGAATCAATAATAATACATATCTAATCAATAGTTTTATTCGATTTTATTGTGGTCAACTAGCTGGTATATATAACCGGCCTCGTTAATTTAATTTTATAGAAAGTAAACTATGTTTAATTATAAAGAGATTAGTGATAAGGTACATAGAGTAGTGAGTTGATATGATAAGTTGACAATGGTATGGTATAATTGAGTTGCAATGCATCACATAACCATTTAATCAAGACTCAATCATTTTCAAATACATACATCAGATTTACTAAATGTCTATATATTCAATGGGGCGTATATTATTTCTTTATATACTATACATTTATGACTGTATATAACGAAACCGTAAGGGTATAACTAATGAATACTCCTATATCATTCTAATTCCAAACGACATAGTAGAATATTTTTATCATTCATCATATGGAGTATATATTTGGTTTGGATGCGTGCAATAAATGTGTGAACCAAAGAGATGACCCTATAGAGCGAGTGTGCTTCCGATTCCGAAAATTGCCATGTATGCAGATTAATAGTAATTTGAAACTCCCATTAATAAAATTGTTTAGGGTTGGCCATATGTTTATGGTGAGTACTGGTTTTTAGATGGTGGGTACCTATTTTTTTATGGTGAATACTTGTTTGCCATAGGGGTTTTTGACATCAATCGGCATTGGTCATGCTTAGAATTGTAAATGTTCAGAACGTATTTGATATTGATAATGAATATGCTGGACTAGTTTGATGTATTTCATTCTATTTTTCCGCATCATCTTTGACGAAATAGCAGTCCATAATGCTTTATAGGTATTTCAAATCCAGTTTCAGAACCTTAATATGCATTTCAACATTGTCGGAATTCAGGGACATAGATTCAGTGACTTACATTCAAGATTCAAAATTTGGACCAAGTTTTAGAGAAAGAAAATTAGGTTCTTGGTGGTGTGGGGAAGAAGAAGTGAAAGAGATGGAGAATTTAAAAAAGAAAAGATTTTGATTCATGTTTTTCATGTTTTTATTTTTAAGGGTTTTCTATTTTACAAATATTTCAGAAATTTTAATAAAAAAAATAAAATTAGCTAAAGTAATAAGAAATGGCTAATCCGGTCAACAAAATAGTATTAATTAACGGTTGACCTCGGAAATTGACGGCTCCGTTAAAAAAAGACCGGATCGACACGAATCTCATTTGTTATGGACTCGTTTTTCAAAAAGTGAATGTTTTGGAACAAATTCGTATTTCGGTCATATATTTAGGACCAAAATTGAACTTTACTCTAAAATTGTGCATCTGCCAGCTAATTATGGGTTTTGTGTGTGTGTGAGAGAGAGAGTTGGGCTACAATGAGAATAAAATGGAGGTTTTATAATATGGGCTTTTTGCTGGGCCTTTATTTAAACTTCATTATTGGATTAAGAGTACGTTATGGGCAAAAGTTATTGAGACAAAGCAGTCCATTTCCAAGAAAATTATTCAAAATACGCAAAAATATGATAGGAAATGTAAATAAATATGGACTAATATTTGAATGGAAATCCGGAGAAAATTCCTATACTATCATTTGATTAATACTCCCTCTGTCCTTCATAATTTGTCACTATTTGACCCGACACAGGTTTTAATAAATGTAATAGAATGTGAGTTGAAAAAGTTGGTGGCACGTGGGTCCTACTTTTATATATTAGCTTTATAATAAAATCTGAGTGTGATGAGTTAGTGGAATGTGGGGTCCACTATCAAAAATAGAAAAAATGAAAGGTAACAAATTTTTAGGGACGAACAAAAAATAGAACTAAGTTACAAATTTTCAGGAACAGATGTAGTATTATTTTTATTACTCCCTTCATACCATAAATATATATTGATTATTTTCTATGGTACGAAAAAAAAAAGAAATTCATCATTCTATGTGACTGGAGAGAGTATTAGTTATGATTTGCAATTATCATGCTATGCAGAACCTTTGTATACGATGCGATGACCACAATATTATCGGTATGTACTTATGTGACGTACAAGGAGTAATGAACATTTATTTTTGGCAAATAAACATAAAAATTATAAAATTCAAAATTTTAAAATAAAGACGAATGTCTAAAATGCGCCCCCACACGGAATTGTAATACCCAGAAATCACAATCAGTCACACGTTATTGTGGGCTCATTAGTACTACTACCAACCATCCTTATTTTCTCCAACATTTCTTCCATCTTCCACAGCCACGCCACATGATTATAACTTACATCAACCAATTTCATTTTAAATGTAAATTTTTATCGTGCTTTAATCGTGCGTCCAATGTTTATATTTGCCTTAGCGAATAACCCGTGTTATTTTTATTGCCCGAAGAAGCCACCTTGAAGCATATGTTAAGATAATTTTATTGTACATAAAATTTAACATGACATATACCTTTTTACTAAATCTAAATTAAACATAGTTTATTAAACTATTAAACACGTCACTATGAAATATAACTAGCCATTATCCTAACTAATCGTAACATTGATAGTCTACCCAATGAGGTCTTAAATATCATCAATTTTTTATGGGCAATTTTGAATGTCATTACCATGGACTCTGAGTAACTTTTAGTACTTAATAGAGCATAATCCCCTTTTGGTCCTTTAAATATGATCGATTTATAATTTTGGTTCAGAACATTCACTTTTCAAAAAGTAAGTCCAAAACAAATGAAAAATGGTATCGTTTGCATCCATTTTTTACGGCACCGTCAATTCTCGACGGTCAACCGTCAATTAGTAAAAATTTGACCCGATTAGCTTATTTTAATTATTGTAGCTAATTTAACATTTTTTTTATTTTTGACTTTTACATTTTAAAATCCTAAATTAAAATCCTAACACTCATTTCAAATTTCTCTCCCCCTTTTCTCCCGCTCATTCTTCTTCTTCCTCCCTAAGAACCCTAATTCTTTTTCTCCATCTCTGCAACTAGGCCTGTCAAATTGGGTACCCGCGGATACCCGATCCAAAATTTTCAGGTACCCGATCCCGAAATTCCCAAAATCCAATACCCGATTTGGACCCGATATTTGACTTCGGGTATCCAGTACCCGAAAAATCGGGTATCCGGTCTCAATTGTAATTTTGATTTTTTTTTTAAAATTAACTACAAACTTTTAGAATTTATTTAATAATATTTAATTCAAATTTAATACAAAGTTGAAGTACTAATATTCAAGTAAAAATAACTACAAACTTTTAAAAATACAAAATTCTTATAGTAGCTCAAATTTAAGAGAAAATAACTACAAACTTTTAGGAATACAAAATTCTTGTACTTGTTCGAATTTAAAAGAAAATAACTACACACTTTGAAAAATACAAAATTCATAAGTTATACATATTAACATCTTTCATCCATCCACAATAAGTCAATAACCATCAAAATTCATAAGTTCAAACATTCATCCTTTATAAATATCACAATTCAATGCTCCCTCCGTCCGTCATTAGGAGTCCCGGTCACTTTTGCACACTCGTTTTGTAAAAATGATAATATATAGTTAAAGTGGATATTTGGTAAAGTAAGAGAGAAAATCATGTTAAGAAGAATCTTCACAACATTATTTTTTCTATTATTTTACCATTTCTCCACTTTAACTATATATTATCATTTTTACAAAACGAGTGCGCAAAAGTGACAGGGACGGACAGAGGGAGTAATTCTTAAGAATCAAGATCTAACAATAATATCATAAAAAAATTCAAAATTATAAATATCACAAGTCAATATAATTAAAAAATTAAATTACATATCTTATATGCTAACTATTAAGTATTAATTAAATTATAGTTAAGAAATTAAATAACATTTAATTATAATAAAAATATAATTTATTAATTTTAGAAAATAAATCGGATAATTCGGGTATATCCGATCGGATATCGGGTAATCCGATACCCGATAATCCAAAATTCTCACTACCCGATCCCGATCCGATACCCAAAAAATCGGGTTTCGGGTATCCAATTGGTCGGAATCGGGCTTCTTGGTCGGAATCAGAACTAGGGTTCTTCTTAGAGAGTGAAGTGACGAGAGAGAAGAAAGAAAAGAGAGAGTGCCGTTTGAAATTCCAATTCCATACTTAGTGAAAAATGTTGTTTGATTATTCATATTAAAAAATATTAAAAAAATTGAATTATTAGCAAAATAATTAACATAATATTAACCAACTAATAATCTCAGATTAAGTCTAATCGGGTCAAATTTTCACTAATTGACGGTTGACCGTCGAGAATTGACGGTGCCGTCAAAAAAGGATGCAAACGATACCATTTTTCATTTGTTTTGAATACTTACTTAATAGTGAACTCTACTGAATATCAACCACTCGTAAAGGACCAAAATAGTACTATACTCTACTTAATATCAACCATTTTATCACTAGACCAACTAACACAAACTAAATATCGTTATGTACAAAATGGGAAATAATAACAGAGAATAATAATGATTATTGATCAATTTCTCATTAAAATTGTTTGGTTCACCACTGCAATCATAATTGGATTCTTACGTATTCATGAGAATCATGACTATTGGATTTAACAAATGAGATAGGAGTAACGGTCGTGATACATGGAGATATTTGATTTTAATTAGTTTTGGAATAAAACATCATTAGAATGTAATTGATTTGCTCTCAATAACGTGACAACTCATGGTGCCTCTAATTTATTTTTAAATAATTACTCCCTCCGTCCCACAAAAGATGTCACACTTGTGGGACAATACGGGATTTTAGGAGATTTTGTTTTGTGTGTTAAATGAAGAGAGAAAATATAATTATTATATTCATGTGATAGAGAACTTTTTTCAAAAAAGGAAAATATGATATCTTTTGTGGGACAAACTAAAAAGGAAAGTGTGACATCTTTTATGGGACGGAGGAAGTAGTATTTTATTTCATAATTCTATGCAAAATTAATACTATCAGATTATGAAATTTATCCCTAATTCCCTATTGATATTCACAAACACTATATGCGTTTTAGATTATTTTGTCTTCGTATTTCTCAGAATAATAATGAGTAAGAAAAGTATAATGTTAGTTTTTCATATTGGGATTATTTATTTTGTGACGGAAGGTCTAATATTTGAAAGCGAATTACCAAAACTGACGTGAAATCGAACACTAGTTTAGTTACGTGTTGCGTCGTGACTCGCACATCGAAAAGCCTAATTAATTATGAGGATTAAACATATATGTATATTATTTTATGATGGTTGTGTTCAATGGCGAAAAAGGTTAAATAGATGATGATTCTAGTTTTTGGGAAAAGACTCCACGAGTCCACTTCGCAATAAACAACATGTCATGTCCTTTCATTATCTTTAATAATTACATTTATAGGAAATTTATTTGAATAAAATATAACCTTAATTTTTAGATGGAAAGTTGGATGAAATTATAGAAAGAAGGCGATTTTTTTTGTCATTTTCCTTGCCGTCACTATTTGATAAGTCGTATTCTAAGCTTTGGTTACTGGTCAATATGTCGTGATTTACATGTATTATTCGTAAAGAAGTTGCTTAAGTATGCGGAAAAATAGTCTCAATCAGTAGGAGAAGGTTCGGACAACTCAGGTGAAAAGAGCGCTAGAAGAGTGCAATACTGACCAGAATTCATGCCAGAAAGAAGGCTCGAGATGGAGAAGAAGGATTGTTTGGATGATCAACCACAAACAAGGGCAAATGAGTCATTTCGCGAAGGAAGTCTACCCTAAAAGTAAGGGCAAACCTCCCTATAAAAGGAGCCACTTGGAGAGAGAGAAGGAGTTCGGCCACTACACTTAGTTAGAATTCTCTCTCGGAAAAGATCATTTCCTTTAGCATTGTCCACATCTTCTCATTCCTCGCCACAACCATGGTCACCTGAAGTTCCAGACGTCCACCGGAGAATCACCATCCATCGTTCCAGCCAGTTCATCTCGTAGTAGTAGCAGTTTCATCGCCCGGAGTGGCAAAACAATCTTTAATCGCTTTCTTAGTTTAAATCTTTACTTGCTTTCTTTCGTTGGATCTGTTGCATAACTTAACTCTTTGTTATCTTTTGAAGTATTTTGTTGAGATCCAAACGCTTTTAGTAATGAAGTTTGTTTTATGCATCTCTTTTGGTTCGAATCTGTTTCATTCTGCCTAGGTAGCTTAGATCTAGTTATCGCGTTTATTTTCTAAGTGTTTAAGCACGTTTTCGTTTGAGTAGGCTAGATCTGGGTTTGTTAACTGGAATTTTGAGTTTCTTTGTTTCGGTTTAAGGTTTTGTGCATGAGTTTTTTATTTTACGTTATCGTCGCCACCTTGCATGTTAGTCAGTAGCAGTAATCTGGAATTATTAGTTGTTAATCTTTGAGTTTAAGCTTTTAATTTATGGATATTATGTTTGAAGCTGTAAATCTGAGTTCATCCATGGAGTTTGTGTTCATTTAAATTTTATGCATACTTTTTGAAGAAGAAAACATCACAATCCACTTTTTCTAGGACCACTTTTACTTTTTAGTTACTTTTTGTTTTTGTCCTTTACTTTTGAGTTTGTACCCCCCAGACCTGTCAGAGTAGCCACCCAACCACCATATATTCTCTGTTATTACATATTGCCTTTTATAGTAACCGTTTTACTTTCCACATGTCTCCAAAACACCTTGTCCCCCATTCTCACGTACACAACCACATGTCGATCACTTTCACGCCCACCAGTCAGTAGAGTACCACATTTAATTCTTGTCTAGGTAGAGTCTCAACCCAAAGCGTGGTAGCTAACCAAAACCTTCCAGATTATCACCACGATTATCCTAACGTGTCCATCTCTGTGGGATTCGACCCTTACCTCCACTATACTAGCCAGTAGAAGTGGGTTGAGGAATTTTATTGATACCAGGTTCCGATCGTCGTACCAACGACTCAGCTAGGTTAGGATTTTCATCCTGATCAATTGGATACACCCTTGCATTAACTCAACACCGAAAACCTGCTCTTTCACTATTACCGGTGGGGAGGTGCAAACATACAAACCCGAGACATTTTAAAATTTTAATAATGCAGTGAGAAAGAATTAAAGAAAATGAAGATATGAAAATTAATGAATTTCTTCCCACCGGCAAATCTCGTACCCTAAAATATATCCTGATTCCTGAACAATGATGCATATATTTATCCGAAAAGGTCAAAATCCATGTAACATAGTTGCTAGTGTATGTAGTTCCAATTTGAAACTAATTTGGATTTGCATGTATATTTTTTCATTGACTACGTTGATATGTCTTGTAGAAATTGAATTTCAGGACATGTTTACGTGCAGCGTGGCGGTCATGCTAGCATTACAAACGGGGCAGGCTTGGTGGAGCCCGCTTCCGCAACCGCTGCAGAAGCAGAGGTGGCGGCACGGCAGCACCACCACGCAGCACTGCCTCTCCCCGCAAATCCGGCACATCCTCCTCTCCGTCGTCTCATCGCAGCAGCTGCCGCACGACTCCACATCCTCCTCCACCGCCGCCGTTGCTGCGCCTCCAAATTGAGCTAGCGCGTGTCGGAGGGAATTCGCGGCCGCCTCGTTGGCCCGCGCCATCTCCTGCCACAGCTGGCTCTCAAGGTAGAGGCCTTTCGCCTTTTCCTCCAGCATCTGATTCAATCTCGCCATTTTCTCGATCTCATCGTCTTTCTCCCGCAGCGTCTTCGCCATCGACTCTCCCATCCTCGCCGCCGCCATCTTCGCCTGCTGCTTCAATTCCAATCGGATTTTCATCGTCTGCAGCAGAAAAATCATCATCAATTCAATTGCAATTTTTTTAAAATTTTTTTTAATAGAATTGAAGAATCGTGATTGGAAGACTCACATGTTGATGAATTAAGGAGTCGATCTCACGCCGGAATTGTGGCAACATGTTTTCACCGAATAATTCATCTCTATATCGCTTTCTGGTAGCCGGAAAATGGGTCTTAGATTCGGAAACAAAGTGCTGATTCACCGCCTCAAACTTGTGGCTGTACGCATGCCCTTCGTGGGGAGGATTCATAAAATTTTCTCTGCAAAAAACACTACACCTATATTATATTTAGCAAATAAAAGTCACAGCAAAAACTGAAGAAGAAGAAGAAGAAGAGGTTACACTTACCTGTGTTGAAGAAATTGCGGAGGAAACAAATTGGGATGCGTTGCTTCAACCGCCATTAAAACTGATAATTTAAAATTGAGAGAGTTAGATATAGCGAGAGGTTTGATATCTGCATTGAATTTAGCAGTATTATAAAACGATCCATTAACCACTAGTAAAATGTGCCACGTTGCAGATCCAGGCTGACTGGCAGACTCAAGTAATGGTAGGCCCGCCAAAATGGATAATGGATATTGAATACCTGATATTCAAATCCAAAAAAGTCGGGTAATTGGATACCCGCAATCCGAAAAATCGGATTTCGGATCGGGATCGGGTACTGAAAATTTTGAATTTTCGGGTATATCCGAATTATCCAATTTTTTTATGTATTTATTCTTATTTTTTATAATACGTAATTAAATATTGAGTACTTGTAGCTATGCATAGGTACTAGTGGCTGAGGAGTGAGGATATTCTTGCTTTTTACAAACCCAACTCTCCGTTTTTCATTTTACTTGTAATTTCTAATTGCTCATAGTCATAGAGTATTAAAAACTAAAATAATGTATTAATATATTAATTCCAATTTTTAAAAATTTAAGTAATGGAATATTAAATATTATGTTTATTGTTACTAGTTACTGTGCATACAGACACGCCAATTAAATTTGAACTACATTTTGTATTTCTAAAAGTGTTTGGTTGATATTTAAAAAAAAAAAAAAAGCAAAATCGAAATTGAAATTGGGACTGGATACCCGATTATTCGGGACTGGATACCCGAGTCGAGTATCCGGGTACCCGAAATAAAATTCGGATCGGGTACGAGATTTTGGGAAATTCGGGATCGGATATCCGAAATTTTCGGATCGGGTATCCGCGGATACCCGATTTGACAGGCCTAGGTACGATGATCGACTCATTTGTGGCCCATGTTTTTCTCTGATTTCAAATTAACATCATTATGGTTCATTTGTTTTCACCGTCAATTACTACCATTATTCTTACAAATTACTCCCTTCGCATATGAATAGGAGTCTCATTTCTTTCCGGCACGAGTTTTAAGAAATGTTAAGAAAAATGGGTGGAAGGAAGTTAGTGAAATAGGACTACTTGTAAATATTAGTTTTAAATGATATGGAAGTTGAATGTGTTAATGGAATGTGGAGTCTTTTTACCATTTATGATAATTATGAATCGAGACTCTTATTCGTGGAAGAACTAAAATGTAAAAACGAAACCCCTGGATGGAGGGAGTAATAGAGTTGATATTGTATAGTTAATTAGTTATCTTCCTTGGACATTCTCGACGTGTAGTATATGTTGCTATTTTCTTTTTTCTTATTTTATTTTCCATCTTATACATTTATTGAGTATTTTTATTCTCTTCTTTACATTTATATGTGAAAACTAATCGTACAAATGTAATATCTTATCCATGAGTTCAACCACGTTTTAATTATTTATTACTCCCTTGGTCTGTGAATAGGAGTCTCAATTTTTTTTTAATCTGTCCACAAATTGAAGTCTTGGTTCACTTTTACCATAAATGAGGACCTACCGTCTACTAACTCTTTTCACTCATATTTCATTTAAAATTAATATATACAACTAAGACTTCTTATGAACTAACTTTTTTCCACCAATTTTTCTTAATAATTCTTAAAACTCGTACCTCAAAAAATAAGACTTCTAAGTCCATTTCCAACCATTTACGTCAAACTCAAACTCATTTTTGAGTATATGTCACACCAAAAATAGTTTTACTCCAACCATTTACACCATCTTTAAGTTTACACCATTTTTTAGTATTTCTTTAACAAAATTTTGGAGTAAACACCATATTTGGTGTTATTTAATTGAAAAACTCAAAAATGGGTTTGAGTTTGGTGTATGATTGGAGAAATTATCTACACCAAAAATGAGTTTTGATGTATGATTGGAGATGGTCTAACTTCTAATGGAGGGGAGAGAGTACTGTACATTGCCATAAAATTTAATTCATTTCATGAACGTATCTAGGTTTACGGTTGTCCACTATAAAGCCCCACTACGCACATTTGAAAGTAACTAGAGGAAAACCCATCGGTGTTTCATCAACTTTAATTTATTTTATATATATGTTATTTTTAATCTTTAATTGGTGGTTAAATGAGACTATTGTTTAATTAAGTGCGAAATATCGATATGATAGTATTATTTTATTTTCCAATGGTTTGTCATTCCTATATTCTTTCACGTGAATGCTTTACCTATAAATCATTAGGATTCACACCTATCATAAATAATCAATAAATATTAGTATTAAATTAATGCCAACGCCTGCATTTTTATGCTACAGAATTCTAATCCATATACTAGTATATAAAGAATAGTTGGTCCACCTTTTTCTTGTACTCCCTCCGTCCCATACATAAAGAATAGTTGGTCCATTTTTTTTTTTTACTCTCTCTGTCCCATTGAAAATGATCCATTTTTTTTTATCTGTCCTCTCTCTTACTTTACTCTCTCCACTTAACACACAAAATAAAGTTGAATAAAATCTTGTGCTGCCCAAGGAAGGGATCATCTTCCTTGGGATTGAGGGAGTACTACTATTGATAATATATTCAATTGTGACGGCAGCATATCACTAGCTTATCAGAAAAACGAAACCGACCATTCACCATTTATGGTTGAAACTAAATCCAGGTTGGGATAACATTTAGTCCTATTTTATATTCATAAATTGTTTATTCGTTACCTTTTTTTAAACCCTTTTTTCTCCTATATCCTTTTTACAACAATTTGGATTCTTTTATATTCATGGAGAAAAGATAAAAGATCGATAATTTGTAATTGTAAACATCCTTTTGTTAAACGGTTCCAAATTTATGGAAAAGAAAATCAATGCAATTACCTTAACTTTCAACTTTAGTGAACGGATTTTCTAGCATCTTGTTTTGTTTGATGATATTAAGTTATGCCTACTTTCAACGTACTTATTAGTGTAATGACATTATTATGCATGAATCTAACTAATTAATTGTACCACTAAAAAAAAACCATTAAAAATATTTTTAATACAGTTAATGATGCTAATTTGTGTTTTAAATATACCACCAACGCCTCAAAAAGCGTTCTTATTATTTGTGTCACAACTAAAATTAGATGACGCAAATGGAAGCGTCCTAAAAAATAAAAAGATTAAGTTAATTTATCCTTAATTTAATGACATTTTCTTTTGCTTCCTAAAATATTTTTATTATTTAAAACTTTCTAACACAAGTGATTGCGTCTCAATTGCCTATACGAATTTATACTACCACATCAATGAAAGTTTTGCTCTAGAAGTTGTGCCGGCTAATTTCAATTCAAAAGATCTACTACTATATATATTGTAAAATTGATGTATCAAAGAAACGTGTAAACATTGGCTAGCAATATATAATTACAATTTTCCACACAAAAAACAAACAAACATGAACATGTAAAATACTAATTAATCGAGTAATCACTTATTCACTTGATATAACTGCTATACAAATCCCAATCTTTGGATCTTATCGCTAATTATACCAAAATATTTCGATAATAATATTCTAACCTATTTATTTAATTTGATTTTGAGTAAATTCACCTATTTTAAATTTTTGTGTACAATCTTGGAGATGCACGATTTTTCCAATGTAGACATCTATTTGATATCGAAATTTAAAATTGATTAATTGAAGGTTTTGGAACCATTGGATAGTGTCTAAACGAAATGGAGTAATTGATTTTAACTTAGGTACAAAACATGAATTATTTTTGGACCACCTTTCCTTTTCAAAATTGACTAAAACTTCCCATCGTTGTATAACTAATTAAGGTAAAATTTCTCAAGTGGATTGTTAAAAGCAAGAAAACACTAGTGTGAAACGTGGATTGAAGGAACGCCAAAGTTTTGAATAAACTTGATGAGAGATAATCTAGATAAAGAAACCAAACTTGATTATGAAACAGACTAATTTAATTAATGTAGTTTATCTATATGGGATGCTAACTTTAAGTGGATGCTAATGGTTGTACTCTTCTATTGACCAAATAATAGAGGTGCCACAGTGTAATTACTGTTTTGGTTAGACAATGTTAGGTATGTTGATGTTGATATTTGCCTTAATCATTTTTTTATTTCTTTCTTGCTAAAATTATTTGAGATTGCGACATTGAAAAACATGCACGTAGGTTCTGGGGGAAAGCATATATATTTGTGACATATGTGTACTAGCACTTTCTTTTATGTAATTTGATTGAGATGTGTAGAATTTTTCCATGAAATTATTTCGATTTGTTTGCATATTCATTGGTCGCAGTTACTAGCAAGTCTCTTGCAAGTTGCCAATGTCTGATTCTTAAATCTATGTATTAATGAACATGAGCACCTAATGTTTGGTGTCTCCTAGATAAAAATAAATAAAATGTTTTAAGTGTTAGATCTAGTTTGGTTTACGAGTCTTAGGACTAGTTTTCATTGCTTTTATCTAAATATTCATTAATTGAGAGTTTTGACAACATTCTGATCATGTTTTGAAGATAAAATGGGCTAAATATTAAGAATGGAAAATGGAATAAATTGGACCAAAAAGTGCATGAATAATTAAGAGATGACTGACTGAGTGGGTAGCCATTCGTGATCGAGTTATTCAAGCTAGATGACCTGAGAGTTTCATTGACTGTGTGAGTTATAACCATCATGTCGTCACTCAATTGTGATCGTAAACTAAAAGATGTCGACCAATATAATTCGAACTAGTGGGAAAGTAGACCAAACTCATCTACATGAGCTGAGTTTGACCATTCCAGAAGGTCTCACTTGGCCGATATATATAAATATTGTTGATATATATTTTGTTGCTATTATTTTGTCATCTATTGATAATTTCTAATGTCTAAATCATAGTTTGTAGTTTGTAAAATATTTAGAGTTTGCATTTTATCATGATCCAATTTTAGTATAATGAAAGTACCATCTATGTGAAATATTCAAGAGTGCATTTTAGTGCTCAAACATAATAAATGATGATGGAGAATGGATCACGGAGCAAGAGCAGCTTCGCGAAATGGCAGTGTCCTTTTATGAGAAACTTTATAGTGAGGATAACATGCATAGGTCGTCGTATGCTATTAAGGGTGCCTTCCACGTAGTTAAGAGCATCTCCAATGGTAGGCTAGCCACCGGCTAGCCGATTGACGTGGCTAGCCGACGGCTAGCCGAACCATTGGAGTAGGCTAGCCGAATTTCGGCAAAAAATCGGCCAAGGCTAGCCGATTGCGTGTGGCTGGCCGATGCGCTAGCCGCCATTGTGGCGGCCCGATCGGCCAGCGACGATTTTTAATTTTTTTAAAACCTATATAAACGCGATTTTAGTTTCATTTTCATTTGCACCGCTTGTTTTAACGAGTTTTCTCTCTCTCTAACTTTCGTACAAGAGCATCATCGAGCGATGAGTAACGCGGGTGGTAGCGGTGGTGGTAGTGGTGGGGATGCTTGAGGAGTACGAACGGAGGATAACGAGGCTATGAATGCGTACATGAACCGCGAGATGGAGCGGTACATGCGTAGGGTGGAACAGCCAGGCGATACCTCGCCCTCAACCGGTTATCCACCGCCGAGCGCTGATTGATCGGGATCACGCCGCTGCACATCGCGGCTCGCACGACGACTACTTTTCGAGAGAACCCGCGGTTTCCGCTAACATGTTCCGGCGGCGTTTTAGAATGCGCGGGGAGTTGTTTATGCGTATCGTTGGCGCATTAAAGCGTCGATATCTGTGTTTCCGCTTCAGGCACGATGCGGTTGGCAGGACCCGGCCACACCCCTATTCAAAAGTGCACGGCGGCAATCGGACAGTTGGCCTACGGAGCGGCAGACATGTGGGATGAGTACCTCCACATCGGTGAGTCGACAGCCCTGGAATGTCTCAAGAATTTCTGTGGGGGCGTGATAAACATTTTCGGTGGAAGTAGCCTTCAAGCCCTACTCCCAAGATTGTCAGAATTTGATGCAGATGCACCGTGAGAAGCATATGGGATCCCCGGGATGTTAGGCAACATAGATTGTATGCATTAGGAGTGGAAGAACTGGCCTGACTGCGGAAGAGGGCCTATGGATTTGGCATGCGTATTTTGGGGTAGCCGGGTCGGAATGCAACGACCTCAACGTCCCGAACTCGTCTCCCCTCTTCAACGAGAAGTGCCGGGGCGTCGGTCCAGCCGTCTCATTTGTGGCCAACGGCATTCGGCATGATATGGGCTACTACTTGGCGGATGAGATATACCCTCGGTGGCCTGTCTTTGTGAAGACGATCAGGCAAACAAGTGATGAAAGGAAGACCTACTTTGCGGAACGACAGGAGTCGGCGCGCAAGGACGTGGAGCGCGCATTTGGTGTGCTCCAGTCTCGATGGGCGGCAATTAAGGGTCCAACGCGTTTGTGGGATGTCACATGCGTATCCCAAATAATGTACGCCTGCATTATCCTGCACAACATGATCGTCGAAGACGAAGGCGGACAACCGACTAGTTGGGCCAATGACGATGAAGCCGGTCCAAGCCACGGAACGGCCACCCCTAGTGTACGACGTGGGGTACCTCTCGATGAAGCCGGCCGCCTCAAGGAATTTGCCAACATGCGCCAAGTGGATGCTCATATTCAACTCCAAAAGGATATAATTGAAGAGTTGTGGGCACGGAGGACTGCACGGCGATAGTTTTTTTCTTTATTATGTACCTTTTTAAATGTAATTTTTTTTTTATCTATGTACCTTTTTAAATGCAATTAATGAATTTTCCCGTATATGTCTCGTAAATTTAATTCCGTAATTTAATCGTAATTTTAATTCCGTAAATGTAGTATATTTTGAATTATTTTTTTGCGGCTGGCCTATGGCTGGCCTAAATCTGATGTGGCAAGGTGGATTTTTAGTGCTGCCGACGTAAGGAGAGAGAGGGTGCCTTCCACGTAGTTAATGAAAGTTTGGCTACATATATCAGTACTCAGTTTACTACTACTAATAAAGAGTTTAGAGATGCACTCTTTTCCATGAAACCTTGAAAGGCGTCGGGAGTTGATGGAATGCAAGCAGGTGTAGAAAAACTTGAAACAGGATTCATACGATCCAACTACAAATATTGAGGAGGAGAAAAACTCTCTATATCTCTCTCTTACTTTATCAATAATGCATTAAAATCCGTGCTCGGCATTGTATAAAAAATATTTATATTACTTTTATATAATTCCAAGCACATTTAAGGTACTCGGCAATTGCCAAGCACTTGGATGGTGCTCGGCTTGTTTAAAATAATTGATATTTTATGTTCAAAATAGATTTTAATATTTATGGTGAATGATCCATAAATTTTCACACATGCAAATTTTTCTAGATATTTCTGTATACATGTAAAAAATATTGGCATGTTTGAAAATTTTATTATGTTAAATAATTATTATTTATACTATATTTTATATAATTGCCAAGCACTTTTAAGGTACTCGGCAATTGCCAAGCACATAGTAGGTGCTCGGCATTGTTTAAAACATTCCAGTAATTATATATGCAGCGTAAATGTTTAATTTTTATAGATGTAGCGAGCACTATGTTCGTGCTTGGAATATTCCGACCACGAGACCTATGCTCGGCATTCCTAAAAAAATATTTTCATAAATACTTCAACAATTTTGTAGCATAAAATATACCATAAAATATATATGCAATGTTTTTCGATTTATTTTCGAATTCCCAAAAAAATATATATATTCATGAAACATTCCAACAATTTTCAGATATTCTTAAATCTATTACATCAATATATTTCATTTTATTTTTACTGATACAGGCGAGCACTATTTATGTGCTTGGCATATTCCGAGCACCACTTCTGTGCTCGGGAATTCCCAAAAAATAAATCCACCCATTATTCAGCAATAATAACAGCAATAATAATGCCGTACTATTCTGAACGGTTTTTAGCGAGCACCTTTGTAAGGTGCTCGGAAAATTACGAGCACATCGTACAAGTGCTCGGAATTATTCAGATCTTTTTACACCAACCATTCCATTATTCTTATCATTCTATCCACCTACGAATTTTTCATCTTCTTCGAATTTTTCCTCTTCTTCACTCACATTTCATTAATTTTTCAACAATTTCTTTAAATCGGAGTGTTCCCATGGCTTGTGGTCACCCCATCTTCTAAATTATATAAAGGTATCATTATAATCATTAGTTATTCTCTCTTAATTAGTTAGATATATTAAAGGAAATGTTATGCTTGTGCTCATTTTAATTTATATTATCTTTTTGTGGTAGAAGTGTTCATTTTGCTCGTGGTTGCCATATTTCGCCATCTTCTAAATTATCTAAAGGTATAATTGTAATTGTTAGTTATTTTTTCTAAATTATTAATTGAAAATGTGATGCTTGTGTTCTTTTTAATTTATATTATTTGGTGTGTTAGGGTAGTGAAATGGATATAATTCCAGGAAGAGAGTGGATGTATAAGAGAAAATTTGCTACTGGAGAGTACAATCTTGATTTCATTAATGGAGTAGATAACTTTATAGCTTTTGCTATGCAATATCCCTCTAGAATGGATGGTTCAAAAATTAGATGTCCATGTGCACGTTGTGATAATATGGAATATCTTTCTACGGATAAGGTGAAGGAGCATCTTGTAAAAAAAGGGTTTACTAAACATTATTATGATTGGAGATTACATTGTGATGTGGAAGCATCGTCCAGTTCAATACCTGATGCATCCATGGATTTCTCTCCACCATCAAATCCATACCAACATATGTTGCATGCTGCGTGGGGACAGACAACCGGTCATGAGTCTTATCATTTCCAAACGCAACACTCTGCACAATATGTTCCGCCTGCCTACATGCCAGAACCTCCCACTAACGAGTCGTATCATTTATGGCTGGTTTCTCTTGTGTGTTACACTCACGAAAGATAGGAGTGTAACACACAAGAGAAACCAGCCATAAAAATACGACTTATGTTCCTTGACAGCAGCAGCCTCCACGCGATAATCGGTTATGATCTCAGTAATCGCTTTGGCGACGGCCTTTAACTCTCTAGAAAGAGGGGCGTATTCCGGAAGAGGGGAATTCATGGTGCTCTCGAGTTTTGCCAGCAGGCTCGCTAGGTAAAACGCAACAGATGCACAGATTCCGCTGTTCAAGCAGCGTTCGTTGATGATCTCCGTCACCTGCCGTGAACTTCAGCCACCCTTTCCTTCACCTCATCTTGGGTAACAGTCCCATGAACCACATGCAGAATCACCAATTGTGAAGTCGAGTTAGCTGCAAGACAAAGCAAGAAAAAGATTAGCTAGAAATGACAAATAAAAAATTGCCAAAACAAAAAAATATTTAAGATTTTTACAGAAGCCAGCCATGGTCTAATGCAGGAGAGAGTATGAGAGAGTGTGAGTATAGATCGATAATATATAAGCAGGAAGGAGGGAGGGAGGAGGTAAATTTCTTCCGCCATTTTCACCTGTCTTCAGAAACGTTGCACAAAATTGAGGATAAAATGAATATGATGATTTTCACCCTTCTTCAGAAACGTTGCACAAATTGAGTATAACTAAGAGGAAAATGAATATGACGATTTTCACCCTTCTTCAGAGAATCCTGCAGAGATATAGAGGAGAATATGGTATGATATAGAGAAACAAATCACATTGGGAATCCACGCGTATAAATAACATTGGGAAGGAAAAATAACATTGGGAAGCCAAGCAAGCATTGGGAAGCCACGTAATTTCGTAATGATGTGTGATTCTAGGTGTGCACACGGTTAAAAAACCGTCGTTCCGGTTCGGAACTGACGGTTAACGGTTCAAAAAATTTGTTGAACCTGAACCGGCCCGCCAAGGGTTTAGGCGGTTCCGGTTCCGGTTCAAAAAACCGTCGGTTCTGGTGACGGTTCAAAACCGCCGATTTCTGGCCAAAACCACCAGTTCCAGGCCGGTTCACCGGTTCACTTTTAATTATTTATTTGTTCTTATAAATTCTATGAAACCATTCTTGATTTTCTCATTTATAGATACATCATTCGAAGTTTTGTGTTAAACTTTCAATCTGGGACAATGTGTGTTGAAGTATTTTTTTTTATAACTACATGTTTAGATCATTCATTCATCTTTTTCCAATGTGGGATACAAAACTTTTATTTGTCTTCTACTTTTCTTCATTTTTTGTATAATATATATAAATAAAATTATTATTTGAATATATTCTTTATAGAAAAAAATAAATATAAATAATTATTGAGAAATATGATTTGTATATAGAAAAATATTTATTTGTACAAGAGTTATCGTTAGGTTTATACAATTTGTATAATAATTATTCTTTTAATGTGCATAATAGTATTTATTAGTTAACATATACATAAATTTATAAACATAAGCAATCGATAATGATAAACATCTAATGAATAATAGTTCATGTAATAATATTTGTTGTTAAATTATAAATAATAGAAGATAGAGTAGTAGGAGTAATATGAAATGAATAATTATAATATTTATTAGTTATCATATAGTTATTCGTTAGTTCTTTATCAATATCAATTTGCTTATATTTAAATTTATGTATATGTTAACTAATAAATACTATTATACACATAAAAAGAATAATTATAATACAAATTGTATAAATCTAATGATAACTATTATACAAATAATTATTTTTCTATATACAAATAATATTTCTCAATGATTATTTTTTTTATCAATCAAGAATATATTTAAATAATAAATTTTTAAATATATATTATACAAAAATGAAGAAAAGTAGAAGATAAAAGAAACTTTTGTATCCCACATTGGAAAAAGATGAATGAATGCTCTAAACATGCAGTTATAAAAGAAAATACTTCAACACATTTTGTCTTACATCAAAAGTTTAACATAAAACATTCAATGATGTCTCTATAAAAGAGAAATAACCAAGAATGATTTCATAGAATTCACAAGCCCATCAAATATATGGGCTATTATGAATTTCTTATATTCATTTATTTGTAAAATTAATTTTTATATATAAAAATAAATTTTTATAAAATAAAAAAAAATAATTGAACCGCCGGTTTAACCGTTGAACTGGCAGTTCCGATTTCACATTTCGTTGAACCTGAACCGGCCTGCTAGAACCGCCGAACCGCCGCCGCCGGTTCCGGTTCCAGTTTGTGAACCGGTGGTTCCAAACCGCTGGTTAACCAGCGGTTCGGTTCGGTTTGTGCATGCCTATGTGATTCTAGAGTAATTTATTTAATTTGTGTAATTATGTGGGAGGGATTCTAGTAGTGATTAACTATGGTAAAGTCATTTTTTGGACTAATAATAGTGATTATGTTAAAAGTCCTCTAGTATCTTTAATAAAATTAAAACATTTTAATGATAACATTTTTTATTTCTTTTAATTATTACTGGAGTACTGCATTTGAAGATGACAGAAGTTATTTTTGCAACTATAATAAATAAAAAAATTGAAACCAAAGTCAAAGTTAATTTTCATAGTTGATGTTCAAATTAGATATCAAATTTTACAAGAATTTCGACTTAATTACATCATAAAAGATACTGTTATGAGTATATAAATTTAGCTCAATGGAAGGAAGGCCACTGGTTATAAAAATATATGGTCACTATCATCAATCGGGTATTATGCTTTATTTCCACTTGTTCAGACTCGCGAACCATTCTCCTAAGATAAAAATATATCTTGGTATATATAACTCGAGTATTAATAGTTAATTCACCTGTATTTTTTATTAATCAATAATTTGCCTAGATATCTTGATGACACAGATGTGCTGCGTAATGAATAATGATGGCACGAGGAATATAAAGCGACATCACAACATGTATCAAATTATATGTTGGGAATGTACAATATCGTCGTTGGCTCGTAGCATTAAATAATGTTCAATTCGGAGTGTTGGCGACCGAAACATCATGCCGTTGCCTCCAATTCCAATGTCACGCGCGTTTCATTAAGAATGCATGTTTAAATTGTACTCCATGTTAAATTTTAGCCTATTCATTTTATTAATGTTTTATCAGTACTTAATTAAAAATCAATATTCTTAATATATGTTTTACCATTGATTAATATACTGTACAACTGAAAAGAGAGTCTGAATTAGGGGGTTGTTATAAAAAATCTATCGTTATTATTGTGTTTTTATTTCCAACTAGTAGCAATCCCATGAGTTGGACTTTAATTTTCTTTACACAAAATTAAAATGCCAATTAAGTAAACAAAATGATAAAAGATAAAATTATATAGAGTTTATAGATCACAATGCTGACCAAAAATTAAGAGTAAAGATAAATTGACAAATATTGTGTACACAAAATGTTCTCATATTTTAAACCGGTTTCTATTTGAACCGGTTGTTTGATTAATTATTATGTATTTACTTAATTACCCTTTTGTTACATTTGTAAAGTTAAATCGTTAAATCACTTTAGTACTATTAAATTACATGGAGTCAATTGAGGTAATTAAGAAATCCTATAAATTGAGGCAATTAAATTTTGTTTGCTGATTGTTTGATATACATGTCTTAAAAAATCAATGTAATGTTCAGAATTTCAAACTTATTTTAGCGTGAAATTCAAAAATATAAAATTACTTTAGAACTTTTAAACTTATCCTCTAAAATTTAAGCAATATCCATGGCTGACATCAATAATATTTTGTACTTAACATATTTGGATCTAATGATAAAGATGAATATTTGTATAAAGATCATGATACACATAACTCACAAGAAAGAGATGATATGAGAAGGTTCACTAGATGAGATTATACGAAAAGGTTCATAGAACGAGATCATACTAGAAGGTATTTGTTTTTTCTTAAAATTCATTTTCTAATTGGTACAGTTTTGAAACTATGGAAACTTATATGAGTAAAGACTAGAAAAGAATGAGGATGACTAGGGGCGGACAGAGGGAGGGTGGGACTTAAGCTCTTATCCAAATGTCTATTTTACTCTCTCCGTTCCTCATTAGGAGTAGCACTTTGACCGAGCACGGGTTTTAAGAAATGTAAAGAAAAGTTGGTTGAAAAAGTTAGTGGAATGTGGGACCCACTTTTTTATATTGGTTTTATAATAAAATATGAGTGAAGTGGGTTAGTGGAATGTGAGACCCACTTTTTTATATTGGTTTTATAATAAAATGTGAGTGAAGTGGGTTAGTGGAATGTGGGACCTACTTACCATTTATGATAAAAATGTAGTGCTACTCTTAATTGGGGACGGACAAAAATAAAAATTAGTAACTCTTATTCGGGGACGGAGGGAGTAATATTTTTTCTATATATAAAATTTTTGAAATTTTGGAAAATTGAGTTCAGCCCTTACAAAGTTAGTGTTATGGAAGATTAAATGGATAGAAATTGGAGGATAAAAAGGGTTGAGTTAAAATTTCTCAAGTTGCAGAGAAAACAACCATAGTTGATTTCCGATGTTTAGAGAAGACGAAGATACTTGTCAATCACAATGAAATAATAATTAAGTAAAGGTCAATTTTGGTCCTAAACATATGGTCAAAATACGAATTTGGTCCAAAATAATCACTTTTTGAAAAATGGGTCCATAACAAATGAAATCCGTGTCGATTAGGTCCATTTTTAATGGTTCAGTCAATTTTTGACGGTCAACCGTGATTAGCGAAATGTTGACCCGATTAGGCAATTTTAATTACTGTAGCATATATATATATATATATATATATATATATATATATATATATATATATTTTAAAATTCAAAATAGAAAATGTAAAATTAAAAATGCAGAACTAAAAACATGTTTCTGATATTAAAATGCAAAATATACACGATTCATTCTAAAATTTTCATTTCTCTTTCTCTATCTTATCTTTCTTCGCCAAGAACCCTACTTTTATCTTTCTCTGCAATACAACCATACACCATCCGATCAACCAATCTAATATGGCCGACTCGAAATGCAACAGGGGTTCCGGCGATGGCGGCGGCGCACGAGACCTTCGATTTAGCTACATTTTCTGCAATTGCAAGAAGGTGGCGTTGATTCAGATTGTCACTAACCAAGCAAAATCGGCAATGGAGAAGCTTTACTTTGTATGTGAGAGCAAGGAATATTGTTTGTTCAAGTGCAAGCCAATTCATGAAGTCGAAGCCAGTTCTTCGTCAACCTTAGTGGGTGGTTCTGATTTTGAGGGTTTCGCATTGAATTTATCTGAATTAAAGGATAAAATTGAGAAATTGGTGAATGTTGTGCCGCATTGTCTATCGTGTGTTATTGTTGTAACAATTGTTTGTGTATTCAAGTAATTTGATGGATTTGAATGCAAATCCCTAATTTTGAATGATGAAATTTTGAATTTTGGTTGAATTTTGAGTCTGAATTTGATTTTGAATATGGATGGATAGATTTTGAATCTGCTGTGGAGATTTTGAATAATGGGATGGATTCTTGAATTTCGATTAGCAATTCTGGTTGGAGATTTTTTTATTGTGAATCTGAATCAGAAAACATACAACTTAACGAATGTCAAAGTAGTCCATGATATTCAAAATCAAGCTCAAATCGGTCCTAAACATTTTACAATTAGATGACTAATAATCCGAGATTAGGTCTAATCGGGTCAACATTTCGCTAATCGACGGTTGACCGTCAAAAATTGACGGAACCGTAAAAAATGGACCTAATCGACACAGATTTCAAATTATAATTCTTTATTTTCTTTTTTATCGACATTGGAACCTCTTTTTTGACCGCTGATTTTATCCTTGATTTTAATTTCTAATGCCTCTTTTCTTCTCATTTTAAATTCAATTATGCATAAAATTCTCTTCATCAAAATTTGAGAATAAAGAAATGAAAATGTAAATATGAATTGTTTTATTCTTTTGATTTTTATTTGCTGGTTAAATTTTTTTCAAAAAAATTACTTATTCATTTTTATAATTTTTTTATTGTCATTTTTTATGTACTATTATATGTCTCTCTTTAACTTAGAGTATAAATATTATAGAAAATGTAAAGAAAGTTGATTTTAAAAATTGGAATAAGAATCATACTTTATATATTAATTTTATAATAAAATTTTAATAAAATAAATTAATATGATTCATGTCCACTAAAAAGGTAGTAAAATGAAATCAACATTTATGAAACATTTAAAATATAAAAGTGGAATGCATAGGAAAAAATATTTTTCTAAAAACATACTCCACTGTATAAAATATACTCTCTCTGTCCTTCAATATAATTTTATTTTTAATCGTCTTGGATTTTAAAAAATTATTTGACTTTTGTAAAAAAATGTGGTTGAAAAAGTTAATAGGACGAGGATCCTACTTTTATATATTATTTTTATAATAAATTGTGAGCAAAGTGAATTAATGGAATATGGAGTCCATGTAACACCCCGCTTTTTCGAGCCCTAATTTTGATGACGTGGGAGACGTGAATTAAACGATGAATGAATTTATTGCATGAGTTTCTTTGACCAAGACGAGTCTAGGGTTTGTGTTGGAAGTTTGAAAAGTCAAACTTGTTGATTATATGATGTGGTATGTGATTAATTAAATTATGAGGTGAATTATTTGTTTAAGGGTGAGTGAGAATATTAGGGAAAATTTTCATAAATACTAGCCACCTAATTTTTGAGATTTTCGAACCCCTTGACTCTTTGGATAGGGAATTCTATTTTTCCGGATTTAATTTAATTCTTGGGATATTTATCCAAATTAAATCCAAAACCCAATTATTCTCTATTTCCTAATAAGAAAAATCGAACCCTATTGTTTTAAGGTGATTTTCGAAAATCACCTATATTTGGGAAGGAAGAATTATTTTATTTTTAATTGATCCCTTATTGATTTCCTTCCATACCTAGAATTTAAATATTCTACCAAAATCTTTCCATACCTCAAGGAGATCTTGCCATATCTTATTTTAGTTAATATTAAAGATCCATTCCTTATTTAAAGGAGCAAATACACGCCTATTTCTTTTCCCAATGGGGAGGATTTTTATTTTTATTTTGCTCCGTGATATTTTATTCTACTCCGTAAAATATACAAAACAAAATCTTGGCTAAATAAAAGCCATATATTTCAAAAATCCCCATGCTTGAACCCTAGATCTTTTTCTTCCTCCCTACTCCATAATATTTGTTTTTAATTAATTATGGAGAATCAAATCTTACCAAATATTCTATATTATTTACCTAAAGATCTTATTGAGCACTATAAATAAGAGAAACCCCTAACCCTAGCCATCACAATTTTCGCCCCCTCCCTCTCTCCACTCTCTCTCATTTTTCTTCTACTTTACTCCAATAATCCTTCATCCTTTGAGAAGAATTAGAGTTTGAGCCTCAAGATTTTTGAAGAACCAAGTCTTTACTTCATTTCTACCGTTCGTTATTCTCAAAAAGGTATTCTCATATTAATCTTCTTCTTTCTACTCGATTCCTCTTCTTTCTAACCGATTAATCGGTATTCTTGAACCCTCATGCATCTTGTTGAGTGAAAGTGGGATAAAGGGGATATGGAAATATGTATGCATGTGTGTGGCGTGTGTGCGTGTGGGTGTGGCGAGTGTGTGTGCGTGTGTGTGTTGTGTGTATGTTGGCAAAATACTCTTGTGTGACATATGTTGATGTTAGATCTAGAGTTGAGATGCGAATGGAACTTATGTGATGAACATGGCCTTGATTGATGACGTTAAGATAAATCTATGGGAAAAAGGAAAAGCGTTGAGACATGCATGAGTTAGGAGTTTGTGTTGAATCTGATTTGTGATATATGCCTATGTGATTAAAAGGTGAAACCTCGGTTGACATCCCTATATATATATATAGGGATGTATTCAGGTCAGAACGCTAAATATAAGTAAAACTCAAAACACTTGCAGTCCATTGGATCTTATGATCTAACGGTTAGATTAATGCCACGTGTCATCTAATGATGTAGAATTTTAGACTAATAATGTAGCTCGGATAATAATGTAGCATTTTAGTTTAATAATGTACAGTTTTAGTCTTACAATGTACATTTCCATTCTAATAATGTACCTCGGCGAATAATGTACATTTTTAGTATGATAATGTAGCTTATCACAGCCATCCAATCTAAGGATCTAAGGACTGTGTGATTAGTGTTGTGTTTTACACTAAGATGTCTGTAAGGCACCCTAACACACCCCCATATATATATATATATATATATATATATATAGAAATCGATTGTGTTGGAGTCAAAGTATATCACAAAAGATTTGATTTGTTGGAGAGATTTTAGGGAGCGGAGATATGGGAAAAACCGTTTGGTGAAAGGGTTGGGAGCAATATATTTGACTAAGTAGTTGAATGCAAATTTGAATAAAGAATTGGTATCTTCTCAATTACTTTAATTGATGAATAATTGCGTTTGGAAGAATAATTATTTGGCGCAAAATGTAGAATCCTTTTCTCGACAACTGATACAAAGGCGAAAAATTTTCAGATGCGCAACTGATGTCTTTCGATGACAAATAAAAAGGTAGAAAAAGTCAGTGTACTAGTATAGAACGGAGGGAATATAATTTTTTGAATACTTATCTCTATTATTTTCTACAAACCATTTTTATGTTTAATTAGTTGTCACATAACATTAATCACAATTGTCTAATTTTTAAATTCCAAGACTGGTATTTGATCTTAGCTCTATATTAATGAATTCATTGAATTTTAATATAATATTCGTATATATAAAGGGCCATAACAAAGCTAGAAAAAGTGACAATGGGAAAAACAAGGTAATGTTGAAATTTCTAAATAATACAATCATAATTTGCAATTCTCTATACATAATAAACCATGATTGGTGCATGAATTGAAAATAAAATCACATTATTAGCAATATTTCTGATCGCTTTAAAAAATTGAATTTCAAGTTAACTAAATTATTAATTAGTTTGAAAATTCCGATATTAAATAATAAATTAATTAAGAAATTTGCCAATTGACTTATTTTTATCATTTTGGTTCGTTCATTATTTTTTTATATTATTTCACGCATTCACTTATTTTACCTACATTTATTATAAATTAAATAAAAGTGAAATTCATGTCACTTATAACTTTTTCCATCCGCATTTATTAAAACTCGAGCTTCTTAAAAGATGACGTTTGTTGACGAAAGGGCGCAAATATATCAACTCAACTTACAAAACATTAAAATCTTGTATGTTACCAATATCATTAATTATTTAATGCTAATCAATTTAACTGATAAAAGTTCATACGAATTTTGTACTCTTCCGCTTCGAGAATCTTATTTAATTGAAAAATACATAATTTGTACAGATGCGTTTGTTATATTCATGCCCGTGACGTTTCATAATAATACACGCTAATAAATATATTTGTTGCCTAATAATCTAAAGACCTTCTGCTTCAACTCATTTTATTCATATCTTTTTTTTATAACTAATGATATATATAAAAATGAAAAACTCACATTTTCTGTATTATTTTCTAATTCACATTTTTTAAAACTCATATAAAAAAATGAGACTATAATGAAGAATAAATAATATATTTATGAAACAATTATGATTTACAATTAAACAACCAAAATTACTTACAATATTTGCAATCCAATCACCACGATTCATTGTGTTGGACATTATTTATCATCATATATTCAAGATTACATAATTGGATATAAATAAAGCAAAACCTTCGAACATCATGTATTTCAAGTAAAACCATAAACATAATAGGATCGAAATATACCTTGGCGATCCATAGCGGAAGCGATTGGGGAAGACGGAGAGAACTTCCTCAGACTTTCTTTGGCGTAGTAGCGCAGCTCCAACTCCTAGGATTTGTTTCTCTCTCTTTCCCTCGTTTATGTGTTCTCTGTAATGTGTGTGATTTGATGGGATCATCATACTTATATATATAGACAGAGAAAAGACAAACCCTAAGTATAAAAGATAAAGAGCCATTTCCATCCAAGTGACTATATAATAATATATAATAATAATACGAACGTTTCTTTTTATAAAACTCGATTCCCAAGTTTAATGACAATCACAATCCTTACCATATATATAATTCATTATTTTGGTTAGTAATTGCTAGGGGTGTTAATTGGGCTAACCCGTTCGGGTTCGGGCCAACCCACTTGGGTTGCCGGGCTATTTGGGTGTGGGCTATTCGGGTTATGGATTTTTCGGGTTATAAATTTTCAACCCTAACGCTAAACCGTCGGATTTTGGGCTAACCCATCGGGCTATTCGGGCCTAAAAGCTTTCGAAAATAATTTTTTTATCGAAATTTTCTTCTATAAATGATTTTAAATTTTAGATACTTTTTTTGTTTTTAGTTAGAATCGTATTAAATCTTCATGTTTTCATAGTATTCTACAATAGTACTTGGAAAAAATCATTTCATCAACTACAACATAAATTAAAGCTTGTGTTTGTGTCATTATTTTGGTATTATTCGTAATTAATTTTTGTGAAAATTAAAAATCATATCTTACATGAATCAATATTAAAATGATCAATATATTAAGATTTTGATGAGTTATTTCTTAATTTTGTCTTGATTGGCTTTGGAGGTGGTAAGACACTAGTGGCAGATGATGGGACGGTGGAATAATGAGTTAAGTGGAACTTGAAAGTTGATATTGTGGGATCCAGTGGAAAAGTTTTGAATGAAGATTGAATAAGACTAATGATTATATAGAAAGATTGAGGATTCAAAAATATAAAAAAAACCCCAAAACTTAATAATTTTTAATAAAAAGTTACAACCCATCGGGCTGACCTCAACCCGTTCCGTCCAACCCGTTTAACCGTCAACCCATCCGGCCAACCCGTTTAGCCGTTTGTATTCGGGTAATAAAATTACAACCCTAACCCGCTCATTTTACCGGTTTGTTCGGCCGGCCCACAAGTTTCGGGTTGAATTGACATCCCTAGTAATTGCTAATCAAAATATGTATATAATAATATATTCAATTCTTTAATTGTAATAGGAATGAATTAAAAGATTACAATATAAGTAGAATAAGAATCATACGCGATTTGTCACATAATTAAGAAACATTCCAATAATAATGAATTAGGGAAAAATGTGTCTTATACCAAGTTAATGTATTACATTCAAAATCTAATTCTATTTGGTATTCTATCACATGTCACATATATGAGACATAAAACTCACGCATTGTTCTAATCTATCAATTATTTTCCAATTAATCACCATTTTCCCAAAAAAAATCTTATTCATTTCACATTTACAGGATCTGATTTTTGTTTATATAGATTTTCACTGTCCAAATCCCTTTGAATCTAATTTATTGAAATAATCCCACTGGTAATAACAATATATACTCCATTATCTTGCAAAAACGAAAAAATATTTTTATAAAATTTCCACAATTTAACTTTTGTCCTTTTCTCGTCCAAAAAGAATTCTCAGTTTATTCAACACCCCTCTCTCTACGAACACACTTTCTCTCACAATTTCCTTTCCCTCTCTCCTTCGAATGGCAGGCATCCATAATGGATGCCCTAGTGGAAGCCCTAGTAGTTGCCACATCGCATGCCCTATCTTTTCGCAATGGTTTGGCCTAGTTGGTGCTCTATCTATTATCCATTTTTTATTTCAATTTTAATTTTTTTTTTTATGTTTACCAATTATAAATACAAAATTAGACCCCCAAAAAAGAACTAAAAAAAAAACATACATTACTTAATTTTAAAAAAAAAATTACAACGAAAATATTTAAAAAAAGGTACAATTTAAAGCCCACTACGTGTCCAAACTTCTTAATCATGTCGTTCATGAGTTGAATATGAGCTTTTGATTCGCTTTTTCTCTGATTTTTAATCTCTTTTTTGACTCCATAGGTAAAAACCTGGGAAACGTGGCGGTGTTGCATGACCTCCGCTCGGACCGGCTTCATCGTCGGACCAATCGAAAGGGCTTTCGACCTTCATCGTGAATAATCATGTTGTAAAAGATAATGCAGCGTACATATTGGGGGTATGATGCCGGTACCGAAAAGGCCCCAAGGGCCTTTCACTATTGAACCCCTTGAAAACCCCAAACCCTCCTTCCGTCCCCGTGCAGCTTCTTCCCCGGATGCAAAAGCACTCCCCCTCGCATCCGTTGGGGGGAGATCTTCTTGGGGCTGGTCATCTCGGGTAAATGGGGTCGGCTAAGTAGTACCCAATGAGCGTCGTGGTTGGGTGAACTTGATAAGGGACCGTTGCCATTGCATTGCCCCGGTGAAGAGACTGGGAGTTCAGCACATTGATGTCGTTGTTTGACCCCGCCACCCCAAAGTGGGGCATGCAAACCCGCGGGGGGATTCACTCAGTATCTTGTCCTCTCGGTCTCTTTGAGAATTTCAATCTCCTTGAGATCCTTAGGAGTCTTTAAAAAGTCATAGACTTAGCCTCACCACAAGCCCTTTCAACACTCTATTGCTCTATAGGGAATAGATGTAATGGGGTTTCACATGAACTCTCATGGGCTTATTTTTTCCCATTGAACCAATTTTTGGGATCTCCGGGTCATCATGATTGGGTTACCCTTTGGGCAATTCTTTAGTTTGTGGATTTCAAACCTATTCCCTCTAGCAACTTATTCATTTGATCACGGTTTAACCCTTTGGTTAGGGGGACCCCGCTAGATTATCTATTGACTTCCATAGTCTTGTAATCCCCCTTTTGTTGTGATCAAATGTCTCACGGTATTTTTGCGCCCAACAAAAATATGGGGGAAAACTTCCCTTATAAAAACCTTTGTTCGCCCTCCCGAAAAGCGGTTTGGGCCCCTATCACTTGAATAACCCCCGGTGGCGGGGGAACCCAACTGGAATATCCTTGGGAAGTTTTTAAAACCCTCGACTTTTTCCCCGAGGTTTATCTAAAGCTTTTAAATTCGATTCCATGGTTGAGCAGGGTTTAAAATGTCTTTGGTGGTTTCCACGAGGCCCCACCCCCCCAAATAGTAAAGACATATCCACTTGTTGAAAGTGAGTCTTTATTGTGGATATCATTCGCACCCAGGTCCCCCAAAATGCGGGGTATCTCGAAAAATGTAGCCCATGTTTTTGGTATGTTTTAGATATCTCAAAACCCCACAAAAAACTTTCAATGCTCTTTATTTGGGTTTCCCTCGTGTAACTTTTTCGCTTGTTCACAACCTGGGGAATCTCCGGGGGAATTTAAAGTTGGGAGTCTTGCAGAATGACCCGTGCTATTCTTCTTGTGCAACGGGTTCGCCCTTGTTTTTGCTCAAGTGAACATGGGATTCCCAATTGGGTCTTAACCGGTGCGCCATCGTAGGCATTGAATTTCTTCAATATCTTCTCAACATAATGAGATTGGGTTAAGATGATTAAATCGGATGTTCTTAAATTTTCTTTCCCAAATTACATCCGCTAGACCCAAGTCTTTCATGTCAAAGTTTCTCTTTAACATGGCCTTTGTCTCGTTAATCACTTGAGTGTTCTCCCATGATTAAAAATCCGAAAAAGACCCCTTTAAAAACGTCAGTTAAGGGTCTTTTAAGATAAACCATTTGTCCCCTGTTGTTTTTAAACCCATTTGATAACATTACATTATCAAACTTCAAGTGCCATTCCGGCGTTTGAACCCATATAGTGACTTTACGGTTTGCTACATTTTCTCTTGTGGGGTACAAAAAAACCCTCGGGTTGTTAAAGTATAAATTTCATCCTCTAATTCACCCATTTAAAAAAGGTCTTAACATCCATTTGATGAATCTCTAGATTGTGCAATGCAAAAATGGAAGCACTTGGATAGATGTAATCCGTTACAATTGAATAGGTGTCAAAAAGAAAGCTTTCCCTTCCTTTTGTTTAAAACCGTTTACAACGTCGGGTTTTTTATCTTATCTTTTGTTCCATCGGTCTTAAATTTTTCTTTTAAACACCCATTTGCCCCCAAAAAGGTTTCGCACCTTCGAGCAAGTCAACCAACCCCCAAAGTGGGGTTTTTAGCAAAATTGAGTCAATTTCGCTTTGACCCGACTCTCCCAATGAAACCCCGTCGGGCCATCGAAGGTTACTTTTTTTGGGCTTTGGGCCCCCCAACATAAAAGCAATGTAGTGGGGGCCCAAAACTTTTTGGTGTTGATTTTTGCTCCCCGTTTTGTTTTTGCATCATTGGATCAGGCCTCCTCCTTCCGGATTTAGGCTCTTCATCCGCGGATTTAGAACTAGTGGCTTCATCATTTTTTTAGAACTAGAAACCTCATCTTGATCTTTTTAAATTGATTGGGACTTCCTTTGCCCTTGCAAGGATCGTTTTTTTAGAAATCGGGTTCCTTTTTTTCCCGTTGTTTTTCCCTTTTGAAATTTCGATTTTTTGGACTTGTGAACTAAATATCTATCTTTTTTTGTTAAGTGCGTATCGATGAAGATTCAAACAACCGTTTTAGGGCCAAATTTTGACTTCTTGGGGGGAACCATCCCTTAAACCAAACACCCCCACACTTTGAAAGGGATTTGTAGGATGGTTTTCCCTTTCCCTTTTCCCAACTTTTAAGGAGTGATGTCTTTTTCCTTTTTGTGGGATTTTGTTTAGGATATAGTTGGGGGTAAAAAGCCCCCATTTGGGGTAATCGAACTTCGGTGAAACGCATTCATCATCTCTTTTAAAAGGGTTGATTTTTTTGTTACTACACCGTTAGATTGTGGTGAATATGGAGATGTTGTTTGATGAATTATACCACTTTGTTGCATAACTCCTCAAAAACGGGGCCCACATCCCGTTCCCCTCCTTGGTCGGGTTTGATTTTACAACCCCCAAATTGATTCTCAACCCCGTTCTTTTTAATTTTTTAAAAGGGGCCCAAATTCTTCATCTTTACTTTTTTAAAAAATAAATGTAAAACAATATCTAATGCAATCATCTATAAAAGTGATAAAGTGCTTTTTTTCCACCTCTAGTTTGCATAAAACCTTAAATCCGTCATCGGGGTGAATTAGTTCCGGGGGTTTTTATTTTTGTTTTGGTGAAAACGGTAACTTTGTCATTTTAACCCCAAAGAATATTTTAATTTTGCTTGGGTATCCCCTTTTAATTGCCTTTAGTAAATCTAAGTTTACTAATCTATTCCCACTTTTGAATTTACATGTCCCAAACTCAAAACCCCAAATTTGAAGACTCGGTAAAATAAAAGGAAGTAGATGCTTTATTATTATTATTAGCGAAAGGCTTTGGAACAAGACGCGTAGCCACACTAAGCTTGAAAAAACCCTTCGGTTACATAACATTTTCCGGGGGGACTTCCCCCAAAAAGTACAAACAAACCCTTTGGACTCGAATATAAGTTTAAACCCCTTATTAACTAGTATTGATCGACCGGGGTTCTTTCGGATGTCCCGGGGCTTCGGCCCATCCTTTAAAGTGATGGGGGTTTTGACGTCATCATGAGTATCACATTGCCAATGCCGAGGGCCCCGGACGATGCTTGATTCCCCATGTTGATCTTCATCCCTTCAACAACGGTGTAGGAGGGAAACTTGCTCCTATACGAAAAGGGGACATGGCCGTTCGCCGGGGTCGATGTACCGGCCGTCCTTTTTTGTCAACAATGTTGACCTTTGTGGGCACGGCAAAAAAGGGGCATCTTCATTCAAGTCCTTAGAACTCTTTCTCAACGGCGTTTCTTTTCCCTTCTTTCTTCCTTTTTTGGCCGGGCTTTTGGGTAAGTGGCTTTTGCCCCTTTTGGGTTTGCCCCTTTAAATTTTTTTGCGGGGCTTTTTTCCCCTTCCCCTTGTCCTTCGATTTGGGGGGAGGGGGGTTTGTTGGAGGGACCGCCCCCTCCAACAAGTTGGCTTTTTATCAAGTGGGCTAAAGCCCTTTGCCTTTGGTGATCTTGCACACATCCGCTTCAATGCGCGGCTTCACGATCCCAAATCTTCAAGGCTTCTTCTTGCTTGTGTTTGAGATAGTGCTCGGGGAAAAACATCCCTTCCCCGAGTCCGTGGATGATCATTTGGAAACCCCTTGAACTTTTTCCATGACTAGTCCCAGAGTCAACCATTTTTTGGTCCGGGAAAATTGGATACTACAACGTATTCGGGACCTTTTTTTCATTATCGATTTTGTACTTTTTCTCTTTTGGCTTTCCACTCTCTTTGGATGTGGTTACCAAAAGTATACATTGTACAAAAATATCATCTAATGCACTTAAAATAAAATTTTTACAAAAAAAAAATCTCCTTTGGGCCCTCTTAGGCCCCAACACACGATCCATTAAAGGACCCGAAAGAAACACTAAAAGTGGAACTAACTGACCCACCCGAGGTGGATCCACCAGTGAGCCCATGGGTGTTAACATACACCCAAGGGGTTGTTGATAAAGATGGAAAGAGCCCGGGAGTTGGCATCATCGATGAAATCGACGATGTGTTGACCGATCCAGTGTTCGCAATGGTGGGGGAGATGGCGGCGGTGGTGGTGGCCGAGTGGTTGAAGCTGCGGTGTTGGATTCGATTGACATCTCCGAAAAAGGTATTAGTTTCGAAAGTAATTAGGTTCGGTTTAAAGGTTCAAATTCCTTCAAAGGCAAGTATATCTCGTCTTGCGATTGTTGGGGATTCTGTGATTACAAGATAAGACTAGCGGCGTAATACAACCCAAAAGAAGGAATACGTAAATGATAACTAAAACAAAATTACAAATGAAAAATCGAAACTATAAACCATAGAATAGAAATAGCCTAGTCGAGGAGGCCTCTTTTCGTAAGACGAGATACGCCGTGTCTCTGGATTGGCGTGTCGTCCCCAAAGATAAAACGGCTTACGTTCGATGAAGCAAGACCGCTATCAGCAGAGCTCCGACTGAACTGGATGGAGGTGAGGCGAGCTTCGATAGAAGAACAATGCAAGAGAGGAGAGTTTATACTTTGTAGAATGCTTGTAAATTGGTGTTGAGAATGCAAGAGTATGCATGCCTATTTATAGGCCAAGCCTACTCATTTGAATTGATGAAAACACTCATAAAGTGTGTCATGATGGCTAGATTGTAACCGCCGGGGTTACTAGCCGTTACGGACGTTACAAACGCCAACCATGGAGCATGAACTTGATCGGATGTATCTAGACACCTCTCACGTAGTTGTTCATTCCAAATGTATCCTGACTACCCAATTAATGTGCAAGCATTCTATGAAGCTTTCTCTCGTATGCTCAATTGCCACATTGTTTTATCTACGTCCAATATTAATTAATTATTTAATTAATTAATTATATATCTCTATATATTGTGACATTCTTTGATATATTATTTCTCACTCACCGGAAATCGGTTTAGAGAAAATGAATATACCACAATCATCTACTCGAAGTGTAGATTGATTATAAATTATTTAATTTTATCAAAATTAAATATTTCATCACTTGAACGATCCGTCAAATTACATTGACCGGACCACGATTCCAACATGTTTAATTATTATTATATAGCCACAATGAAATCAGTAAGATAGTCGAACATTGTTTGTGTCAACACACTTTCTTTACCAAAACAATATTAATTATTATTACAGTATTTATTTATTCTTATTATTTAAATTACTACAAAATAACCTGATAGATTTTGCACAAGTTGTAAATGTCATATTTTTACACTAATATTTGACGGCTATACGTAGTTTCAATACCATGTTCTATGAAATTACAAAATTATTTATAAGGAGACGGGTTAGAACACATATAAATACGCAATAATACTGTATGTGTGCGTACACCGCTCCGTCCCACAATAGAGTCACATTTTGTTTTTGGCCATCTCACAATAAAAATCTTATTCCACTTTTACTATAAATGATAAGAGGCTCACATTCCACTAACTCACTTTACTCACATTTTACTATAAACACAATATAAAAATATGGGCCTCCGATACTGAGTATTTTACTAGGAATATCCCCACATATCTTTTATATTGATTTAGCTCTTTTCAATATTTTCTAATATATCTCTTAGGATCTTTATTTTCTTGCTCATTAAGTTAGGCTGGTCTTATAAATAGGAGTATTTGTATCCTTCTCAATCATTGAAGAAATACAATTACCTTTATCTTATTTTTACGCTTTATTTCAATTGGGTATTATCTTGGTTTGATCGACGCAAAGCTCCCGCGACTACCTCGTCTACCTTTTATCCTTCCGACGATCGCTCAGGACATCAGAATCTTGTTAAGAGAAATCATCTCTAACAATTGGTGCTTCCATTTTCGAACTCATGGCTGAAGTCAATCTTGTGTGCATTGTGTGCACACATGGCTGAACTCATGGCTGAAGTAGTAGATGCTTTAGAAGAGTGGGGTTGTCCGAAGTATATAGGAATTTGGAATGGCATTGTTTGCATAACAAAGAAAGGTATTCAACCTTGTATACATATTGATATGGCAAAGAAAATTGGTTTTTCATATACAGTGTTGCTTCAAGGAGATCAATAGAGTTGTGAAAAAGTTGTTGGGGTGTTTGTTGCCCAAGAAGAAGAAGAAAAGTCGATATTGCAGAAGATAACACTTCAGAAAATGACGGTGGTAATAATGGAAAACAGTGGTTTTAAAGAGAACCATAATTTCCAAAAGGATGGAGTTGGTGACGGGTTGCGGGTTCCATATGTTTTCTACCACTATACATTTGGTCCAGGAGGATATAACTTGCCAAAGCTTCAACTTTCAACACTCTTTGTTGCTTCGTGGTTTCCACCTTGAGAACAAGCTGGATTTTAACCGTGGGAGAGTTGATACCAGATTTTACTAGGAATATCCCCACATATCTTTTATATTGATTTAGCATATCTTTCCCATATTTTCTAATATATCTCTTAGGATCTTTATTTTCTTGTTCATTAAGTTAGGCTGGTCTTATAAATAGGAGTATTTGTATCCTTCTCAATCATTGAAGAAATACAATTAACTTTATCTTATTTTTACGCTTTATTTCAATTGGGTATTATCTTGGTTTGATCGACGGGCAAAGCTCCCAGCGACTACCTCGTCTACCTTTTATCCTTCCGACGATCGCCTCGCGACGCGTAATCTTGTTAAGAGAAATCATCTCTTACAGCCTCATATCGACTAACTTTTTCAATCCAATATTTTTTACATTTCTTAAAACCCGTGCCCACACCAACTTTGACTCATGGAACATATAGAGTATTACATTTCAGTTCCCAAACATCTTATACTCATCATCTCTAACACTTTCTAAACATCTTCCCTCCAACAAAAAGGATCCAAATTCTGTCTTTACACAGGCATCCCACATTATATTTTTTCAAACTCAAGGAAACATGAAACTGTTCATTGCAGATATCTTTCTCTCGTGCTCTTTTGTTCTCTTTTCTTCCATGGATGAATTCTATTCTCTTCGATCTTATTGGCATATTCCTGATCAGTCTTGCTGACAAAGGCTTATTCTCGAATTTGTTAATATTTTAAGCTCAAAAAGGAATAAACCAGCTTAAATTAGGTCTAACCATGCACTGCACAATCTCAGTGGACCACTGAGCTATAGGATTAACGGACTGTTGACTGCTTTCTCGGGTCTTCTCAGCTCTTGCTTAGTGTGTCACTAACCTGATCCTCGATGGGCGTTGTGCATGTCTCTCTAAGCACGGGCATTTCGAAGCTGCCGTTCGATGGTCACTAGCTGCTCAATGGCTGCTAATCGCAGGCCTTGCCAGTTGCTCAAAATGTTGAAGGAACTGGCAGACTGAAGCGTGCTCGTTTTCATAATTTAATAATTAATCGAACAAATAAATCACATAATAATCAGATCTATTTAGCAGATTATTTAGACAAATAGACGTGTAATTCTCACATGTATCATGCTCATAACTTGAATTGATCATGCTTTAAGTATATTGAAACCTAAAACATGCTTTTCACGAGTGAAATAATACCTTATTAATTCTCCAAAGAGTTGACGATGGCTAGCGACTTCTCCACGTGACGCTTTGAATACTAGACTACGGATCTTCTCTCTCGTTCCCGAACCGTACTCCAATATCAGTGGCTGATCTCACCGGAATACTAGAACTTAAATAAAGAAGACGAAATTCTACTCCAGGAGAGGGAAAATCGTCCAACTCCAATAGTGGGGACGTAATTTTGAAAAATAATAATGTGTTGTGTATTTTCTCATCTCTTTTATTCTCCTATTTATATTAAGTTCCTTTTGGGCTCAGACAGGGATCTATTGAAGGTTTTGGATATGGGCTCATCCAATTTACTTTTTACTAATTAAATTGAACCCACAATTTAATATAAGCTTTAATTGGAATATTACGTAATATTGAACTCTCCCCATCCGAATCCGAAATTATAAGTAATCCGGGTTTCAGCTTTAACTTTCATTTCCCGCTTAAGATAAAAATGTCCATTAATTAATTAATGTCTCGCTATGGACTTAATTAATTAAATTCTTATTAATTCCAAGAGTGAACTTAGTATTAAACGCTATTTATTATTCATTGAGTGATCAAACTCCAACTAGCTAGGTTCCGAATAATAAAACCTTGTTTCGCGCTCCTCTTGAGGACATTATCAAACGAGACTCTTGCGTTAGATCCGTCAATGCTTTACCACACCAATGTCATCTTATTTCAAGAGGCTTAGAAATAGCGGATCGACATTGCAACCTTTCACGATGGATAGTCTAATTCCATCTGGAATTCTTCTTTTCCTTTTGTTTAGGATCAATCTGTAGCCTTAAAGTGGACGTCCTCACAACCGGTCTACTTAAAACAAAGACTTAGACTTTATTAAGTTAACTTATACATTTAAATATGCAATTACCATCCATTAAATGTAAAACATAATAACATTATGACAAAAATAATTTGTTTTATTCCTTGAAAAATAAAATAAGAGTTTTACAGATTCAATCACTCAAACGTAATTTCTAGTATACAAACTCTAATAAATGTGACGTCAATAATTTCTTAGAGTTCAAGTCTTTTTGCTATCAAGACTCAATAAACAATCCAAATACCAATTTAGACAATATAATCACTATATATCATACATGCAACATTAAACATTCAAAACGTGTCAAAACTACTAAACTAGAACTTAAAAAAAACAAATTCCATGTTTATCAAATTATCTTTTTTTCATCCAAAATTCTTATCTCTGTCCCTTTTTAGCTATACCCCATACGGTGGGTCCCCCTTGCACTAAGACTTGTACAAAAGAAATAAACGAAAGGATCTATTTGACCATTAGCATTAATCAATTCACATATTAAACAATAATTGCATGCTAGAACGCAAATAATTCATGCTCAAGAGAAATCCAAAACATGATTTCTACGGTTTAGAGTTACCGTTTTGATTTCCAAAGAATCTATTGTCCCCCTTTCTCCAGATGATCTTCAAACTAGACCCGGGATCTTCCGGTTCCCAACCGATTCATATCAGGGGGAATCTTATAAAATACTGGGACTAATAAAAAAGAAAGAAATCCTTACCCAAATTTAGGGAGAAAAACCCCTCTAAGGTAAACAAAAAGAATAAAAAAATGTGATTCCTCCTTTTTTTTCCTATTTTTATTAAGTTCCTTTTGGGCCAAGATCTATGGGAAATTTTGATATTTCCCCCCTTACTTTTTACTAATTAAATTAAACCCACAATTTAATAAATTTTTTATTTAAATTTCGGAGCCACTAAAATATTGAACTTCCCATCCAAACCGAAAAATTTCAAGTAATCCGAGTTTTACTTTGTTTATTATTTATTTCCCCCTTTAAAATATAAAATGTCCATTAAAATTTAAAGTCCTATGGATTAATTTTAAAATCTTATTAATTCCAAGAGGGGCTTAGCAAGAATTATTTATTTATTATTCATAGAGAAAAAAACTCCAAAAAAGTTTTCCGAAAAAAAAACCTTTGTTCGAGCTCCTCTTGAGACATTATCCGACCACCCCCCATTTCAACATAATAACAACCTAGACCGCTAGATATTAATCATCACTACCCAATATATCGATTTTTGGGCTGCGAAAACCCCCACCTTAGATAAGTCAAAGAGTGTAAATAATCGTATGCCAATGCTAACATATGAAAAGAAATAGATTTTATCGACCTGTTCAAAGAACATAAAGACACCGTTTTTAGACCGTTTAGTGTATACCACCCCAAATGTCATTTATTTCGAAGGCTTAGAAATATGGGATACATTGAACCCTTTTCACGATGGTAGCCAAAGCCTATCTAGGTTGTGAAATTCTTCTTTTTTTTTTTGCAAAGCATTGAAAATCTACCGATTTAAAGGGACACCACAACCTTACTAAGAAAAGATCGTTTTTTTTCCCTTTTATATTAAAGTTTTAAAACATTTTAAAATGCAAACAAAACAATGAAAAATAATATGATTCTATTCTGAAGACTACCTAATACCAATCGTTAAAAGTGGGGTTTAGAGTTTTACGTATAAAAAAGATTCTTTTTGCGAAACTTGCTCAAAAAATGCTTTTCGATACCAAAACCCACATACAGAAAAAATTAAAAATATAAAATCCCTCTTTAAATGATAAACATGTTAATTTAAAAGATAATGGGAAACCAATTTAAAAAAATAATTTAAAAATAAAATGAAAAATAAAGATAAAAATTTTTTTAAATTATTTTTTTAAAAATGATAATTATAATGTTCCTAATTCAATTTTATAATATTTTTTAGTTTTAAAATAAAATAATGAAAATCAGAATGAAAATATGTTAAATAAAGAGAAAGAATTAATGAGTCTACAACATTGATGTGTGTGCTTTTTAGCATAACAAATTTTAGGGGATCCAACTACCTATTTTCTTTAAAATCCCCCCCTCCATGAAATAGTTTTTTTCCTTTTGTAAGTCCGAAAATTGCATTTTCCAATTTTGTAAACTATTATCTCTCTAATAAGGTGAGACCCATTCCCATAATAATACATTAATTACTTTTTTTTTACATCATCTTATTTTCCAATTTTGCATTAAAAAAGTACCAAATCCAAAATACGTATTATTTTGGGGCGGGAATATTTGTTTTAACTTTTTTAACTTTGTATTAAATATTTGTTTATTGTTTAATAATTAATTATTTTTTACTGAGATAGTAAAAAAACTTTTTTTGGATTGATCTAATAATAAACCTTTGAATAATAATAGTAACAATAAATAAAAAAAACTAATTAAACAAAAAAATTATATTTAAAATATTAAATTTATGACTAATCTAGATAACGTTTATGGCAAAACCTCATAGGCCCTGACTTTGACTAATTTTTGGGGGTTTGGGTCCTTCACAATTTTCTCATCTTTTTTGGTCCTTGTTTTTTAGATTTTATAGAAAAAGATCAATTTTTAGATTCCATTCAACTTTAATTAACCTAAATATATTCCACTTCATCAATTATTATTAAAAAAAATTCCACATCATATCTTATATATCCCAAATCCGTTTAGTACATTCTAATCGTTTCATTTTGATTGCAATTTGGGCAATGATTCACCGTATGTAGTCTGCAATCAATTTTTCGTCACAATTCTACAAAAAAGGGATTATTTTTTTTGTAAAAAAAGGCACAATAAAATGAATGAAATATTGAGCTTCTAGCAATTTCCCCCTTTATCTTGTTTGTAAAATTTTTGGGGGAAATTTTTTGGGTTTTTTTCCCTACGCAAAAGAAAAAGAAATTTTTTTTTTGATTATGAGGGGGACACGAAGAAGATTGATATAAGTGAGGAATTGGTTTGAGAGGTTGAATATTACTAATATTTGGTTTGTGATATAAATCTATAAAAAAAGTGATTTGGGTTTCTTCATAAAATTTCCTATTTCATTTTATGTTTTTTTTTAACTAGGATATTCTGTGGAAAATTTTTATAATTTATCTATGATGTGTTAATTTACAACGGAATAGTTAACGGTTTCGAAACAAGAATCAAACATATCAAATATGTAGGGGCTTGGAAACGGAAAAATTATATAAAGACCTATTGAAATAAACAATAAAGCATAAGGACTCAGAAGTTTTTGTCAGTTTTTAAAAATATTTTACCCTTTTCGTTATACCTACAAATTCCATGTTTTTCAAACTATCTTATTCTCGGTCCCAAAATTTTATCTCAAAGTTACCTATTTGCTATATCCAAACAATACAAAATTAGCTCTAAAAATAAACATTGTCTTTTTTAAAGATAAATATAATCCTTAATTAAATGTTAATGGAATCGTCAATTATTAAAATCATTAACAACGAAAGTAAAAAAATAAAGAACATTTTTTTAATTGATCATTTTAATTTGTTTCAGAAATGATAATTATAATTGTCCCCCCTTTTTTGAACCCTAATTTTTGTGACGTGGAAATTTTTGCATTAAATGCTTAATGCATGATATGTGAAATTAAATGATATTAAATTGCAATATTCTATGTGACCTAATTGCGATTTTTTGTTGAGAAATAGTTGAAATAAACTTGGGGAAAATGGACGTATTAATACAATTTTTGGGGAAAAAAGACGTTTAATGGTCAAATGTTTAAAAGTAAAGGGGAAATTTAAAATTGGATATTTTGATGTGGAGGAAATAATATTTGTTAATTATTTGGTAATGGTAGAATTTTTTAGGAGATTATTTAAGATGTAATTTTTCACCCCCCTATTTATTGGAAAGTATCCATTTTTTTTTGGATTTAATTATTACTTGGGATAATTATCCAAATTTCCCAAATCCGATTATTCCTTTTATTTGATGAAAATTTGAAATCTATGTTATTCCTAGAGGGGTTTTGAAAATCCCCTATATTATGGGAGAAGGGGTTATTTTATTCTATTATTTGATCCCTTGTTTATTCTCTTCCATAATTAAATTAAATATCCTAGCAAATCTTTTAAATCTAAGAAGATCTTACCATATCCTAATTTAATTAGGGGTTTTTAATTAAATCCCTTTGAAAGGGTCAAATCACACGCCACTTTCCTTTTAAATTGGGGGGGGACTTTTATTATTTTTCTTCTCCGTGATATTCCCATTCTACTCCGTAAATATTCAAAAAAAAATCATAAGCTAATTAAATACCAAAATTAAATCCCCTATATCCTCTCCAAACTTTGGGCCTCCTCAACCAAAAATCACCCAAATCTTTTATTATTTAATTGTTAGTATATTTTCATTATAAATAAGAGGAGAGAAATCAAAACCCAAAACCGAAAACCGCCCCCCCCCCTCTCTTCATGATTTTCTCCCCCTCTCAAGTTTTTATTCAACTTTTTCCATTAATTCTTCATTTTTGAAAAATTTAAC